>NW_027517022.1:0-49708 GCF_048772815.1 Callospermophilus lateralis | reverse complement strand
CCCTTGAAACTTGACACAATAATGTAGTTCTTAGTTCTATCTGTATGGATTGTGTCCTATTGAAGTTTCCCTAGGAGGGAGTGGTGAAACACACTTTCGTTTTTAAGAGGTTGCCAAGCTTCCAAAATACTACGAGTGTCCTGAAATCTCAGCATATGTTTTTTCACCCAATCTTGAAGATACTTGGTGGTAATGAGCAGTACACCAATCCCACTTGGCTCAGCAAATTTCGTTCTTCTAGGTTGAAGCATTCATTTGCAATAAGAGTTTGAATTTTCAGGTTTCACTCTGTTTTCTCCTATATTGATACATGAATTTGGAACTCTAAATCAAGCACGGTTTGTGCTAGCCCCTTGAAACTTGACACAATAAAGTAGTTCTAAGTTCTATGTGAATGGTTTGTTTCCTCTTGAAGTAGCCCTAGGAGAGAGTGGTGAAACACACTTTCGTTTGAAACGGGTTGCCAAGCTTCCAAAAAACTACAAGTGTCCTGAAATCTCAGCATATGTATTTTCACCCAATCTTGAAGATACTTGGTGATAATGAGCAGTACACCAATCCCACTGGGTTCAGCAAATTTCGTTCTTCTAGGTTGAAGCATTTGTTGGCAGTAAGAGTTTGAATTTTCAAGTTTCACTCTGTTTTCTCCTATATTGATAGATGAATTTGGAACTCCAAATCAAACACGGTTTGTGCTAGCCCCTTGAAACTTGACACAATAGAGTAGTTCTAAGTTCTGTCTGTATGGTTTGTGTCCTATTGAAGTTTCCCTAGGAGGGAGTGGTGAAACACACTTTCGTTTGGAAGAGGTTGCCAAGCTTCCAAAATACTAGGAGTTTCCTGAAATCTCAGCATATGTTTTTTCACCCAAACGTGAAGATACTTGGTGGTAATGAGAAGTACACCAAGCCCACTTGGCTCAGCAAATTTCGTTCTTCTAGGTTGAAGCATTCGTTTGCAATAAGAGTTTGAATTTTCAGGTTTCACTCTGTTTTCTCCTATATTGATACATGAATTTGGAACTCTAAATCAAGAACGGTTTGTGCTAGTCCCTTGAAACTTCACACAATAAAGTAGTTCTAAGTGCTATGTGAATGGTTTGTTTCCTCTTGAAGTAGCCCTACGAGGGAGTGGTGAAACACACTTTCGTTTGGAAGAGGTTGCCAACCTTCCAAAATACTACGAGTGTCCTGAAATCTCAGCATATGTTTTTTCACCCAACCTTGAAGATACTTGGTGGTAATGATCAGTACACCAATCCCACTTGGCTCAGCAAATTTCGTTCTTCTAGGTTGAAGCATTCGTTTGCAATAAGAGTTTGAATTTTCAGGTTTCACTCTGTTTTCTCTTATATTGATACATGAATTTGGAACTCTAAATCAAGCACGGTTTGTGCTAGCCTTTTGAAACTTGACACAATAAAGTAGTTCTAAGTTCTATGTGAATGGTTTGTTTCCTCTTGAAGTAGCCCTAGGAGGGAGTGGTGAAACACACTTTCGTTTGAAACGGGTTGCCAAGCTTCCAAAAAACTACGAGTGTCCTGAAATCTCAGCATATGTTTTTTCACCCAATCTTGAAGATACTTTGTGATAATGAGCAGTACACCAATCCCACTGGTTTCAGCAAGTTTCGTTCTTCTAGGGTGAAGCATTTGTTGGCAGTAAGAGTTTGAATTTTCAGGTTTCACTCTGTTTTCTCCTATATTGATACATGAATTTGGAACTCCAAATCAAACACGGCTTGTGCTAGCCCCTTGAAACTTGACACAATAAAGTAGTTCTAAGTTCTATCTGTATGGTTTGTGTCCTATTGAAGTTTCTCTAGGAGGGAGTTGCGAAACACACTTTCGTTTTAAGAGGTTGCCAAGCTTCCAAAATACTACCAGTGTCATGAAATCTCAGCATATGTTTTTTAACCCAATCTTGAAGATACTTGGGGGTAATGAGCAGTAGACCAATCCCACTTGACTCAGCAAATTTCGTTCTTCTAGGTTGAAGCATTCGTTTGCAATAAGAGTTTGAATTTTCAGGTTTCACTCTGTTTTCTCCTATATTGATACATGAATTTGGAACTCTAAATCAAGAACGGTTTGTGCTAGCCCCTTGAAACTTGACACAATAAAGTAGTTCTAAGTTCTATCTGTATGGTTTGTTTCCTCTTGAAGTTTCCCTAGGAGGGAGTGGTGAAACACACTTTCGTTTGGAAGAGGTTGCCAAGCTTCCAAAATACTACGAGTGTCCAGAAATCTCAGCATATGTTTTTTCACCCAATCTTGAAGATACTTGGTGGTAATGAGCAGTACACTAATCCCACTTGGCTCAGCAAATTTCGTTCTTCTAGGTTGAAGCATTCGTTTGCAAAAAGAGTTTGAATTTTCAGGTTTCACTCTGTTTTCTCCTATATTGATACATGAATTTGGAACTCTAAATCAAGCACGGTTTGTGCTAGCCCCTTGAAACTTGACACAATAAAGTAGTTCTAAGTTCTATGTGAATGGTTTGTTTCCTCTGAATTAGCCCTAGGAGGGAGTGGTGAAACACACTTTCGTTTGAAATGTGTTGCCAATCTTCCAAAAAGCTACGAGTGTCCTGAAATCTCAGCATATGTTTTTTCACCCAATCTTGAAGATACTTGGTGGTAATGAGCAGTACACCAATCCCACTTGGCTAAGCAAATTTCGTTCTTCTAGGTTGAAGCATTCGTTTTCAATAAAAGTTTGAAATTTCGGGTTTCACGCTGTTTTCTCCTATATTTGTACATGAATTTGGAACTCTAACTCAAACACGGTTTGTGCTAGCCCCTTGAAACTTGACACAATAAAGTAGTTCTAATTTCTATCTGTATGGTTTGTTTCCTCTTGAAGTTTCCCTAGGAGGGAGTGGTGAAACACACTTTCGTTTGGAAGAGGTTGCCAAGCTTCCAAAATACTACGAGTGTCCTGAAATCTCAGCATATGTTTTTTCACCCAATCTTGAAGATACTTGGGGGTAATGAGCAGTACACCAATCCCACTTGACTCAGCAAATTTCGTTCTTCTAGGTTGAAGCATTCGTTTGCAATAAGAGTTTGAATTTTCAGGTTTCACTCTGTTTTCTCCTATATTCATACATGAATTTGGAACTCTAAATCAAGCACGGTTTGTGCTAGCCCCTTGAAACTTGACACAATAAATTAGTTCTAAGTTCTATGTGTATGGTTTGTTTCCTCTTGAAGTAGCCCTAGGAGGAAGTGGTGAAACACACTTTCGTTTGAAACGGGTTGCCAAGCTTCCAAAAAACTACGAGTGTCCTGAAATCTCAGCATATGTTTTTTCACCCAAACTTGAAGTTACTTGGGGGTAATGAGCAGTACACCAATCCCACTTGACTCAGCAAATGTCGTACTTCTAGGTTGAAGCATTCGTTTGCAATAAGAGTTTGAGTTTTCAGGTTTCACTCTGTTTTCTCCTATATTGATACATGAATTTGGAACTCTAAATCAAGCACGGTTTGTGCTAGCCCTTTGAAACTTGACACAATAAAGTAGTTCTAAGTTCTATCTGTACGGTTCGTTTCCTCTTGAAGATGCCCTAGGAGGGAGTGGTGAAGCACACTTTCGTTTGAAACGGGTTGCCAATCTTCCAAAAAGCTACGAGTGTCCTGAAATCTCAGCATATGTTTTTTCACCCAATCTTGAAGATACTTGGTGGTAATGAGCAGTACACCAATCCCACTTGGCTAAGCAAATTTCGTTCTTCTAGGTTGAAGCATTCGTTTTCAATAAAAGTTTGAAATTTCGGGTTTCACGCTGTTTTCTACTATATTTGTACATGAATTTAGAACTCTAACTCAAACACGGTTTGTGGTAGCCCCTTGAAACTTGACACAATAAAGTAGTTCTAAGTTCTATCTGTATGGTTTGTTTCCTCTTGAAGTTTCCCTAGGAGGGAGTGGTGAAACACACTTTTGTTTGGAAGAGGTTGCCAAGCTTCCAAAATACTACGAGTGTCCTGAAATCTCAGCATATGTTTTTTTCACCCAATCTTGAGGATACTTGGTGGTAATGAGCAGTACACTAATCCCACTTGGCTCAGCAAATTTTGTTCTTCTAGGTTGAAGCATTCGTTTGCAATAAGAGTTTGAATTTTCAGGTTTCACTCTGTTTTCTCCTATATTGATACTTGAATTTGGAACTCTAAATCAAGCACGGTTTGTGCTAGCCCCTTGAAACTTGACACAATAAAGTAGTTCTAAGTTTTATGTGAATGGTTTGTTTCCTCTTGAAGTAGCCCTAGGAGGGAGTGGTGAAACACACTTTCCTTTGAAACAGGTTGCAAAGCTTCCAAAAAGCTACGAGTGTCCTGAAATCTCAGCATATGTTTTTTCAACCAAACTTGAAGATACTTGGTGGTAATGAGCAGTACACCAATCCCACTGGTTTCAGCAAATTTCGTTCTTCTAGGTTGAAGCATTCGTTGGCAGTAAGAGTTTGAATTTTCAGGTTTCACTCTGTTTTCTCCTATATTGATACATGAATTTGGAACTCGAAATCAAGCACGGTTTGTGCTAGCCCCTTGAAACTTGACACAATAAAGTAGTTCTAAGTTCTATCTGTATGGTTTGTGTCCTATTGAAGTTTCCCTAGGAGGGAGTTGCGAAACACACTTTCGTTTGGAAGAGGTTGCCAAGCTTCCAAAATACTACGAGTGTCCAGAAATCTCAGCATATGTTTTTTCACCCAATCTTGAAGATACTTGGTGTAATGAGCAGTACACTAAGCCCACTTGGCTCAGCAAATTTCGTTCTTCTAGGTTGAAGCATTCGTTTGCAATAAGAGTTTGAATTTTCAGGTTTCACTCTGTTTTCTCCTATATTGATACATGAATTTGGAACTCTAAATCAAGCACGGTTTGTGCTAGCCCCTTGAAACTTGACACAATAAAGTAGTTCTAAGTTCTATGTGAATGGTTTGTTTCCTCTTGAAGTAGCCCTAGGAGGGAGTGGTGAAACACACTTTCGTTTCAAACGGATTGCCAATCTTCCAAAAAGCTACGAGTGTCCTGAAATCTCAGCATATGTTTTTTCACCCAATCTTGAAGATACTTGGTGGTAATGAGCAGTACACCAATCCCACTTGGCTAAGCAAATTTCGTTCTTCTAGGTTGAAGCATTCGTTTTCAATAAAAGTTTGAAATTTCGGGTTTCACGCTGTTTTCTCCTATATTTGTACATGAATTTGGAACTCTAACTCAAACACGGTTTGTGCTAGCCCCTTGAAACTTGACACAATAAAGTAGTTCTAAGTTCTATCTGTATGGTTTGTTTCCTCTTGAAGTTTCCCTAGGAGGGAGTGGTGAAACACACTTTCGTTTGGAAGAGGTTGCCAAGCTTCCAAAATACTACGAGAGTCCTGAAATCTCAGCATATGTTTTTTTCACCCAATCTTGTAGATACTTGGGGGTAATGAGCAGGACACCAATCCCACTTGACTCAGCAAATTTCGTTTTTCTAGGTTGAAGCATTCGTTTGCAATAAGAGTTTGAATTTTCATGTTACACTCTGTTTTCTCCTATATTGATACATGAATTTGGAACTCTAAATCAAGCACGGTTTGTGCTAGCCCCTTGAAACTTGACACAATAAAGTAGTTCTAAGTTCTATGTGTATGGTTTGTTTCCTCTTGAAGTAGCCCTAGGAGGGAGTGGTGAAACACACTTTCGTTTGAAACGGGTTGCCAAGCTTCCAAAAAAGTACGAGTGTCCTGAAATATCAGCATATGTTTATTCACCCAAACTTGAAGATACTTGGGGGTAATGAGCAGTACACCAATCCCACTTGACTCAGCAAATTTCGTACTTCTAGGTTGAAGCATTCGTTTGCAATAAGAGTTTGAGATTTCAGGTTTCACTCTGTTTTCTCCTATATTGATACTCGAATTTGGAACTCTAAATCAAGCACGGTTTGTGCTAGCCCCTTGAAACTTGACACAATAAAGTAGTTCTAAGTTCTATCTGTATGGTTTGTGTCCTATTGAAGTTTCCCTAAGAGGGAGTTGCGAAACACACTTTCGTTTGGAAGAGGTTGCCAAGCTTCCAAAATACTACGAGTGTCCTGAAACCTCAGCATATGTTTTTTCACCCAATCTTGAAGATACTTGGGGGTACTGAGCAGTACACCAATCCCCCTTGACTCAGCAAATTTCGTTCTTCTAGGTGGAAGCATTCGTTTGCAATAAGAGTTTGAGTTTTCAGGTTTCACTCTGTTTTCTCCTATATTGATACATGAATTTGGAACTCTAAATCAAGAACGGTTTGTGCTAGCCGCTTGAAATTTGACACAATAAATTAGTTCTAAGTTCTATCTGTATGGTTTGTATCCTCTTGAAGTTGCCCTAGGAGGGAGTGGTGAAGCACACTTTTGTTTGAAAGGGGTTGCCAAGCTTCCAAAAAACTACGAGTGTCCTGAAATCTCAGCATATGTTTTTTCACCCAATCTTGAAGATACTTGGTGGAAATGAGCAGTACACCAATCCCACTTGGCTAAGCAAATTTCGTTCTTTTAGGTTGAAGCATTCGTTTTCAATAAAAGTTTGAAATTTCGGGTTTCACGCTGTTTTCTCCTATATATATACATGAATTTGGAACTCTAACTCAAACACGGTTTGTGCTAGCCCCTTGAAACTTGACACAATAATGTAGTTCTAAGTTCTATCTGTATGGTTGTTTCCTCTTGAAGTTTCCCTAGGAGGGAGTGGTGAAACACACTTTTGTTTTGAAGAGGTTGCCAAGCTTCCAAAATACTAGGAGTGTCCTGGAATCTCAGCATATGTTTTTTCACCCAATCTTGAAGATACTTTGTGGTAATGATCAGTACACCAATCCCACTTGGCTCAGCAAATTTCGTTCTTCTAGGTTGAAGCATTCGTTTGCAATAAGAGTTTGAATTTTCAGGTTTCACTCTGTTTTCTCTTATATTGATACATGAATTTGGAACTCTAAATCAAGCACGGTTTGTGCTAGACCGTTGAAACTTGACACAATAAAGTAGTTCTAAGTTCTATGTGAATGGTTTGTTTCCTCTTGAAGTAGCCCTAGGAGGGAGTGGTGAAACACACTTTCGTTTGAAACGGGTTGCCAAGCTTCCAAAAAACTACGAGTGTCCTGAAATCTCAGCATATGTTTTTTCACCCAATCTTGAAGATACTTGGTGATAATGAGCAGTACACCAATCCCACTGGGTTCAGCAAATTTCGTTCTTCTAGGTTGAAGCATTTGTTTCAGTAAGAGTTTGAATTTTCAAGTTTTACTCTGTTTTCTCCTATATTGACAGATGAATTTGGAACTCCAAATCAAACACGGTTTGTGCTAGCCCCTTGAAACTTGACACAATAGAGTAGTTCTAAGTTCTATCTGTATGGTTTGTGTCCTATTGAAGTTTCCCTAGGAGGGAGTGGTGAAACACACTTTCGTTTGGAAGAGGTTGCCAAGCTTCCAAAATACTAGGAGTGTCCTGAAATCTCAGCATATGTTTTTTCACCCAATCTTGAAGATAATTGGTGGTAATGAGAAGTACACCAAGCCCACTTGGCTCAGCAAATTTCGTTCTTCTAGGTTGAAGCATTCGTTTGCAATAAGAGTTTGAATTTTCAGGTTTCACTCTGTTTTCTCCTATATTGATACATGAATTTGGAACGCTAAATCAAGCACGGTTTGTGCTAGCCCCTTGAAACTTGACACAATAAAGTAGTTCTAAGTTCTATGTGAATGGTGTGTTTCCTCTTGAAGTAGCCCTAGGAGGGAGTGGTGAAACACACTTTCGTTTGAAACGGGTTGCCAAGCTTCCAAAAAACTACGAGTGTCCTGAAATCTCAGCATATGTTTTTTCACCCAATCTTGAAGATACTTTGTGATAATGAGCAGTACACCAATCCCACTGGTTTCAGCAAGTTTCGTTCTTCTAGGTTGAAGCATTCGTTGGCAGTAAGAGTTTGAATTTTCAGGTTTCACTCTGTTTTCTCCTATATTGATACATGAATTTGGAACTCCAAATCAAACACGGCTTGTGCTAGCCCCTTGAAACTTGACACAATAAAGTAGTTCTAAGTTCTATCTGTATGGTTTGTGTCCTATTGAAGTTTCACTAGGAGGGAGTTGCGAAACACACTTTCGTTTGGAAGAGGTTGCCAAGCTTCCAAAATACTACCAGTGTCCTGAAATCTCAGCATATGTTTTTTCACCCAATCTTGAAGATACTTGGGGGTAATGAGCAGTAGACCAATCCCACTTGACTCAGCAAATTTCGTTCTTCTAGGTTGAAGCATTCGTTTGCAATAAGAGTTTGAATTTTCAGGTTTCACTCTGTTTTCTCCTATATTGATACATGAATTTGGAACTCTAAATCAAGAACGGTTTGTGCTAGCCCCTTGAAACTTGACACAATAAAGTAGTTCTAAGTTCTATCTGTATGGTTTGTTTCCTCTTGAAGTTTCCCTAGGAGGGAGTGGTGAAACACACTTTTGTTTGGAAGAGGTTGCCAAGCTTCCAAAATACTACGAGTGTCCAGAAATCTCAGCATATGTTTTTTCACCCAATCTTGAAGATACTTGGTGGTAATGAGCAGTACACTAATCCCACTTGGCTCAGCAAATTTCGTTCTTCTAGGTTGAAGCATTCGTTTGCAATAAGAGTTTGAATTTTCAGGTTTCACTCTGTTTTCTCCTATATTGATACATGAATTTGGAACTCTAAATCAAGCACGGTTTGTGCTAGCCCCTTGAAACTTGACACAATAAAGTAGTTCTAAGTTCTATGTGAATGGTTTGTTTCCTCTGAATTAGCCCTAGGAGGGAGTGGTGAAACACACTTTCGTTTGAAATGTGTTGCCAATCTTCCAAAAAGCTACGAGTGTCCTGAAATCTCAGCATATGTTTTTTCACCCAAACTTGAAGTTACTTGGGGGTAATGAGCAGTACACCAATCCCACTTGACTCAGCAAATTTCGTACTTCTAGGTTGAAGCATTCGTTTGCAATAAGAGTTTGAGATTTCAGGTTTCACTCTGTTTTCTCCTATATTGATACATGAATTTGGAACTCTAAATCAAGCACGGTTTGTGCTAGCCCTTTGAAAACTTGACACAATAAAGTAGTTCTAAGTTCTATCTGTACGGTTCGTTTCCTCTTGAAGATGCCCTAGGAGGGAGTGGTGAAGCACACTTTCGTTTGAAACGGGTTGCCAATCTTCAAATGCTACGAGTGTCCTGAAATCTCAGCATAATGTTTTTTCACCCAACCTTGAAGATACTTGGTGGTAATGAGCAGTACACCAATCCCACTTGGCTCAGCAAATTTCGTTCTTCTAGGTTGAAGCATTCGTTTTCAATAAAGTTTGAAATTTCGGGTTTCACGCTGTTTTCTACTATATTTGTACATGAATTAGAACTCTAACTCAAACACGGTTTGTGGTAGCCCCTTGAAACTTGACACAATAAAGTAGTTCTAATTTCTATCTGTATGGTTTGTTTCCTCTTGAAGTTTCCCTAGGAGGAGTGGTGAAACACACTTTTGTTTGGAAGAGGTTGCCAAGCTTCCAAAAATACTACGAGGGTCCTGAAATCTCAGCATATGTTTTTTTCACCCAATCTTGAAGATACTTGGTGGTAATGAGCAGTACACCAATCCCACTGGTTTCAGCAAATTTCGTTCTTCTAGGTTGAAGCATTCGTTGGCAGTAAGAGTTTGAATTTTCAGGTTTCACTCTGTTTTCTCCTATATTGATACATTTATTTGGAACTCGAAATCAAGCACGGTTTGTGCTAGCCCCTTGAAACTTGACACAATAAAGTAGTTCTAAGTTCTATCTGTATGGTTTGTGTCCTATTGAAGTTTCCCTAGGAGGGAGTTGCGAAACACACTTTCGTTTGGAAGAGGTTGCCAATCTTCCAAAATACTACGAGGTGTCCAGAAATCTCAGCATATGTTTTTTCACCCAATCTTGAAGATACTTGGTGGTAATGAGCAGTACACTAAGCCCACTTGGCTCAGCAAATTTCGTTCTTCTAGGTTGAAGCATTCGTTTGCAATAAGAGTTTGAATTTTCAGGTTTCACTCTGTTTTCTCCTATATTGATACATGAATTTGGAACTCTAAATCAAGCACGGTTTGTGCTAGCCCCTTGAAACTTGACACAATAAAGTAGTTCTAAGTTCTATGTGAATGGTTTGTTTCCTCTTGAAGTAGCCCTAGGAGGGAGTGGTGAAACACACTTTCGTTTGAAACGGATTGCCAATCTTCCAAAAAGCTACGAGTGTCCTGAAATCTCAGCATATGTTTTTCACCCAATCTTGAAGATACTTGGTGGTAATGAGCAGTACACCAATCCCACTTGGCTAAGCAAATTTCGTTCTTCTAGGTTGAAGCATTCGTTTTCAATAAAAGTTTGAAATTTCGGGTTTCACGCTGTTTTCTCCTATATTTACATGAATTTGGAACTCTAACTCAAACACGGTTTGTGCTAGCCCTTGAAACTTGACACAATAAAGTAGTTCTAAGTTCTATCTGTATGGTTTGTTTCCTCTTGAAGTTTCCCTAGGAGGGAGTGGTGAAACACACTTTCGTTTGGAAGAGGTTGCCAAGCTTCCAAAATACTACGAGAGTCCTGAAATCTCAGCATATGTTTTTTTCACCCAATATTGAAGATACTTGGTGGTAATGAGCAGTACACTAATCCCACTTGGCTCAGCAAATTCGTTCTTCTAGGTTGAAGCATTCGTTTGCAATAAGAGTTTGAATTTCAGGTTTCACTCTGTTTTCTCCTATATTGATACATGAATTTGGAACTCTAAATCAAGCACGGTTTGTGCTAGCCCCTTGAAACTTGACACAATAAAGTAGTTCTAAGTTCTATGTGTATGGTTTGTTTCCTCTTGAAGTAGCCCTAGTAGGGAGTGGTGAAACACACTTTCGTTTGAAACGGGTTGCCAAGCTTCCAAAAAAGTACGAGTGTCCTGAAATCTCAGCATATGTTTTTCACCCAAACTTGAAGATACTTGGGGGTAATGAGCAGTACACCAATCCCACTTGACTCAGCAAATTTCGTACTTCTAGGTTGAAGCATTCGTTTGCAATAAGAGTTTGAGATTTCAGGTTTCACGCTGTTTTTCTCCTATATTGATACTCGAATTTGGAACTCTAAATCAAGCACGGTTTGTGCTACCCCTTGAAACTTGACACAATAAAGTAGTTCTAAGTTCTATCTGTATGGTTTGTGTCCTATTGAAGTTTCCCTAAGAGGGAGTTGCGAAACACACTTTCGTTTGGAAGAGGTTGCCAAGCTTCCAAAATACTACGAGTGTCCTGAAACCTCAGCATATGTTTTTTCACCCAATCTTGAAGATACTTGGGGGTAATGAGCAGTACACCAATCCCCTTGACTCAGCAAATTTCGTTCTTCTAGGTGGAAGCATTCGTTTTGCAATAAGAGTTTGAGTTTTCAGGTTTCACTCTGTTTTCTCCTATATTGATACATGAATTTGGAACTCTAAATCAAAAACGGTTTGTGCTAGCCTCTTGAAACTTGACACAATAAATTAGTTCTAAGTTCTATCTGTATGGTTTGTATCCTCTTGAAGTTGCCCTAGGAGGGAGTGGTGAAGCACACTTTCGTTTGAAAGGGGTTGCCAAGCTTCCAAAAAACTACGAGTGTCCTGAAATCTCAGCATATGTTTTTTCACCAATCTTGAAGATACTTGGTGGAAATGAGCAGTACACCAATCCCACTTGGCTAAGCAAATTTCGTTCTTTCAGGTTGAAGCATTCGTTTTCAATAAAAGTTTGAAATTTCGGGTTTCACGCTGTTTTCTCCTATATTGATAGATGAATTTGGAACTCCAAATCAAACACGGTTTGTGCTAGCCCGTGAAACTTGACACAATAGAGTAGTCTAAGTTCTATCTGTATGGTTTGTGTCCTATTGAAGTTTCCTAGGAGGGAGTGGTGAAACACACTTTCGTTTGGAAGAGGTTGCCAAGCTTCCAAAATACTAGGCGTGTCCTGAAATCTCAGAATAGGTTTTTTCAGCCAATCTTGAAGATACTTGGTGGTAATGAGCAGTACACCAATCCCACTTGGCTCAGCAAATTTCGTTCTTCTAGGTTGAAGCATTCGTTTGCAATAAGAGTTTGAATTTTCAGGTTTCACTCTGTTTTCTCCTATATTGATACTTGAATTTGGAACTCTAAATCAAGCACGGTTTGTGCTAGCCCCTTGAAACTTGACACAATAAAGTAGTTCTAAGTTCTATCTGTATGGTTTGTGTCCTATTGAAGTTTCCCTAAGAGGGAGTTGCGAAACACACTTTCGTTTGGAAGAGGTTGCCAAGCTTCCAAAATACTACGAGTGTCCTGAAATCTCATCATTTCACCCAATCTTGAAGATACTTGGGGGTAATGAGCAGTACACCAATCCCACTTGACTCAGCAAATTTCGTTCTTCTAGGTGGAAGCATTCTTTTGCAATAAGAGTTTGAGTTTTCAGGTTTCACTCTGTTTTCTCCTGTATTGATACATGAATTTGGAACTCTAAATCAAGAACGGTTTGTGCTAGCCTCTTGAAACTTGACACAATAAATTAGTTCTAAGTTCTATCTGTACGGTTTGTATCCTCTTGAAGTTGCCCTAGGAGGGAGTGGTGAAGCACACTTTCGTTTGAAATGGGTTGCCAAGCTTCCAAAAAAATACGAGTGTCCTGAAATCTCACCCTATGTTTTTTCACCCAATCTTGAAGATACTTGGTGGTAATGAGCAGTACACCAATCCCACTTGGCTAAGCAAATTTCGTTCTTTTAGGTTGAATATTCGTTTTCAATAAAAGTTTGAAATTTCGGGTTTCACGCTGTTTTCTCCTATATTTATACATGAATTTGGAACTCTAACTCAAACACGGTTTGTGCTAGCCCCTTGAAACTTGACACAATAATGTAGTTCTAAGTTCTATCTGTATGGTTGTTTCCTCTTGAAGTTTCCCTAGGAGGGTGTGGTGAAACACACTTTCGTTTGGAAGAGGTTACCAAGCTTCCAAAATACTACGAGTGTCCTGAAATCTCAGCATATATTTTTTCACCCAATCTTGAAGATACTTGGTGGTAATGAGCAGTACACCAATCCCACTTGGCTCAGCAAATTTCGTTCTTGTAGGTTGAAGCATTCGTTTGCAATAAGAGTTTGAAATTTCAGGTTTCACTCTGTTTTCTCCTATATTGATACATGAATTTGGAACTCTAAATCAAGCACGGTTTGTGCTAGCCCCTTGAAACTTGACACAATTAAGTAGTTCTGAGTTCTATGTGTATGGTTTGTTTCCTCTTGAAGTAGCCCTAGGAGGGAGTGGTGAAACACACTTTCGTTTGAAACGGTTTGCCAAGCTTCCAAGAAACTACGAGTGTCCTGAAATCTCAGCATATGTTTTTTCCCCAATCTTGAAGATACTTGGGGGTAATGAGCAGTACACCAATCCCACTAGACTCAGCAAATTTCGTTCTTCTAGGTTGAAGCATTCGTTTGCAATAAGAGTTTGTAATTTCAGGTTTCACTCTGTTTTCTCCTATATTGATACATGAATTTGGAACTCTAAATCAAGAACGGTTTGTGCTAGCCCTTTGAAACTTGACACAATAAAGTAGTTCTAAGTTCTATCTGTACGGTTTGTTTCCTCTTGAAGTTGCCCTAGGAGGGAGTGGTGAAGCACACTTTCGTTTGAAAGGGGTTGCCAAGCTTCCAAAAAACTACGAGTGTCCTGAAATCTCAGCATATGTTTTTTCACCCAATCTTGAAGAAACTTGGTGATAATGAGCAGTACACCAATCCCACTGGGTTCAGCTAATTTCGTTCTTCTAGGTTGAAGCATTCCTTGGCACTAAGAGTTTGAATTTTCAGGTTTCCCTCCGTTTTCTCCTATATTGATAGATGAATTTGGAACTCCAAATCAAACACGGTTTGTGCTAGCCCCGTGAAACTTGACACAATAAAGTAGGTCTAAGTTCTATCTGTATGGTTTGTTTCCTCTTGAAGTTTCTCTAGGAGGGAGTGGTGAAACACACTTTCGTTTGGAAGAGGTTGCAAGCTTCCAAAATACTACGAGTTTCCTGAAATCTCAGCATATGTTTTTTCACCCAATCTTGAAGATACTTTGTTAATGAGCAGTACACCAATCCCACTTGGCTCAGCAAATTTCGTTCTTCTAGGTTGAAGCATTCGTTTGCAATAAGAGTTTGAATTTTCAGGTTTCACTCTGTTTTCTCCTATATTGATACATGAATTTGGAACTCTAAATCAAGCACGGTTTGTGCTAGCCCCTTGAAACTTGACACAATAAAGTAGTTCTAAGTTCTATATGAATGGTTTGTTTCCTCTTGAAGTAGCCCTAGGAGGGAGTGGTGAAACACACTTTCGTTTGAAACGGGTTGCCAAGCTTCGAAAAAACTACGAGTGTCCTGAAATCTCAGCATATGTTTTTTCACCCAATCTTGAAGATACTTGGTGGTAATGAGCAGTACAACAATCCCACTTGACTCAGCAAATTTCGTTCTTCTAGGTTGAAGCATTCGTTTGCAATAAGAGTTTGAATTTGCAGGTTTCACTCTGTTTTCTCCTATATTTATACATGAATTTGGAACTCTGAATCAAGAACGGTTTGTGCTAGCCCCTTGAAACTTGACACAATAAAGTAGTTTTAAGTTCTATCTGTACGGTTTGTTTCCTATTGAAGTTGTCATAGAAGGGAGTGGTGAAGCACACTTTCGTTTGAAAGGGGTTGCCAAGCTTCCAAAAAACTATGAGTGTCCTGAAATCTCAGCATAAGTTTTTTCACCCAATCTTGAAGATACTTGGTGGTAATGAGCAGTACACCAATCCCACTTGGCTAAGCAAATTTCATTCTTCTAGGTTGAAGCATTCGTTTTCAATAAAAGTTTGGAATTTCGGGTTTCACGCTGTTTTGTCCTATATTTATACATGAATTTGGAACTCTAACTCAAACACGGTTTGTGCTAGCCCCTTGATACTTGACACAATAAAGTAGTTCTAAGTTCTATGTGTATGGTTTGTTTTTTCTTGAAGTAGCCCTAGGAGGGAGTGCTGAAACACATTTTCGTTTGCAAGAGGTTGCCAAGCTTCCAAAATACTACGAGTGTCCTGAAATCTCAGCATATGTTTTTTCACCCAATCTTGAAGATACTTGGTGGTAATGAGCAGTCCACCAAGCCCACTTGGCTCAGCAAATTTCGTTCTTCTAGGTTGAAGCATTCGTTTGCAATAAGAGTTTGAATTTTCAGGTTTCACTCTGTTTTCTCCTATATTGATACATTAATTTGGAACTCTAAATCAAGCACGGTTTGTGCTAGCCCCTTGAAACTTGACACAATTAAGTAGTTCTGAGTTCTATGTGTATGGTTTGTTTCCTCTTGAAGTAGCCCTAGGAGGGAGTTGCAAAACACACTTTCGTTTGAAACGGTTTGCCAAGCTTCCAAGAAACTACGAGTGTCCTGAAATCTCAGCATATGTTTTTTCCCCAATCTTGAAGATACTTGGGGGTAATGAGCAGTACACCAATCCCACTTGACTCAGCAAATTTCGTTCTTCTAGGTTGAAGCATTCGTTTGCAATAAGAGTTTGAAATTTCAGGTTTCACTCTGTTTTCTCCTATATTGATACATGAATTTGGAACTCTAAATCAAGAACGGTTTGTGCTAGCCCTTTGAAACTTGACACAATAAAGTAGTTCTTAGTTCTATCTGTACGGTTTGTTTCCTCTTGAAGTTTCCCTAGGAGGGGGTGGTGAAGCACACTTTTGTTTGAAAGGGGTTGCCAAGCTTCCAAAAAAATACGAGTGTCCTGAAATCTCAGCATATGTTTTTTCACCCAATCTTGAAGATACTTGGTGGTAATGAGCAGTACACCAATCCCACTTGGCTAAGCAAATTTCGTTCTTTTAGGTTGAAGCATTCGTTTTCAATAAAAGTTTGAAATTTCGGGTTTCACGCTGTTTTCTCCTATATTTATACATGAATTTGGAACTCTAACTCAAACACGATTTGTGCTAGCCCCTTGAAACTTGACACAAAAATGTAGTTCTAAGTTCTATCTGTATGGTTGTTTCCTCTTGAAGTTTCCCTAGGAGGGAGTGGTGAAACACACTTTCGTTTGGAAGAGGTTGCCAAGCTTCCAAAATACTACGAGTGTCCTGAAATCTCAGCATATGTTTTTTCACCCAATCTTGAAGATACTTGGTAGTAATGAGCAGTACACCAATCCCACTTGGCTCAGCAAATTTCGTTCTTCTAGGTTGAAGCATTCGTTTGCAATAAGAGTTTGAATTTTCAGGTTTCACTCTGTTTTCTCCTATATTGATACATGAATTTGAAACTCTAAATCAAGCACGGTTTTGTCTAGCCTCTTGAAACTTGACACAATTAAGTAGTCTAAGTTCTATGTGTATGGTGTGTTTCCTCTTGAAGTAGCCCTAGGAGGGAGTGGTGAATCACACTTTAGTTTGAAACGGGTTGCCAAGCTTCCAAAAAACTACGAGTGTCCTGAAATCTCAGCATATGTTTTTTCACCCAATCTTGAAGTTACTTGGTGATAATGAGCAGTACACCAATCCCATTTGGCTCAGCAAATTTCGTTCTTCTAGGTTGAAGCATTCGTTTGCAATAAGAGTTTGAATTTTCAGGTTTCACTCTGTTTTCTCCTATATTGATACATGAATTTGGAACTCTTAATCAAGCACGGTTTGTGCTAGCCCCTTGAAACTTTACACAATAAAGTAGTTCTAAGTTCTATGTGAATGGTTTGTTTCCTCATGAAGTAGCCCTAGGAGGGAGTGGTGAAACACACTTTCATTTGAAACGGGTTGCCAAGCTACCAAAAAACTACGAGTGTCCTGAAATCTCAGCATATGTTTTTTCACCCAATCTTGAAGATAATTGGTGATAATGAGCAGTACACCAATCCCACTGGGTTCAGCCAATTTCGTTCTTCTAGGTTGAAGCACTCGTTTGCAGTAAGAGTTTGAATTTTCAGGTTTCCATCTGTTTTCTCTTATATTGATAGATGAATTTGGAACTCCAAATCAAACACGGTTTGTGCTAGCCCCTTGAAACTTGACACAATAAAGTAGTTCTAAGTTCTATCTGTATGGTTTGTGTCCAATTGTAGTTTCCCTAGGAGCTAGTGGTGAAACACACTTTCGTTTGGAAGAGGTTGCCAAGATTCCAAAATACTACGAGTGTCCTGAAATTTCAGCATATGTTTTTTCACCCAATCGTGAACATACTTTGTGGTAATGAGCAGTACACCAAGCCCACTTGGCTCAGCAAATTTCGTTCTTCTAGGTTGAAGCATTCGTTTGCAATAAGAGTTTGAATTTTCAGGTTTCACTCTGTTTTCTCCTATATTGATACATGAATTTGGAACTCTAAATCAAGCACGGTTTTGTCTAGCCTCTTGAAACTTGACACAATTAAGTAGTTCTAAGTTCTATGTGTATGGTGTGTTTCCTCTTGAAGTAGCCCTAGGAGGGAGTGGTGAATCACACTTTAGTTTGAAACGGGTTGCCAAGCTTCCAAAAAACTACGAGTGTCCTGAAATCTCAGCATATGTTTTTTCACCCAATCTTGAAGATACTTGGTGATAATGAGCAGTACACCAATCCCACTTGACTCAGCAAATTTCGTTCTTCTAGGTTGAAGCACTCGTTTGCAATAAGAGTTTGAAATTTCAGGTTTCACTCTGTTTTCTCCTATATTGATACATGAATTTGGAACTCTAAATCAAGAACGGTTTGTGCTAGACCTTTGAAACTTGACACAATAAAGTAGTTCTAAGTTCTATCTGTACGGTTTCTTTCCTCTTGAAGTTTCCCTAGGAGGGAGTGGTGAAGCACACTTTCGTTTGAAAGGGGTTGCCAAGCTTCCAAAAAAATACGAGTGTCCTGAAATCTCAGAATATGTTTTTCACCCAATCTTGAAGTAACTTGGTGGTAATGAGCAGTACACCAATCCCACTTGGCTAAGCAAATTTCGTTCTTTTAGGTTGAAGCATTCGTTTTCAATAAAAGTTTGAAATTTCGGGTTTCACGCTGTTTTCTCCTATATTTATACATGAATTTGGAACTCTAACTCAAACACGGTTTGTGCTAGCCCCTTGATACTTGACACAATAAAGTAGTTCTAAGTTCTATGTGTATGGTTTGTTTTTTCTTGAAGTAGCCCTAGGAGGGAGTGCTGAAACACACTTTCGTTTGGAAGAGGTTGCCAAGCTTCCAAAATACTACGAGTGTCCTGAAATCTCAGCATATGTTTTTTCACCCAATCTTGAAGATACTTGGTGGTAATGAGCAGTCCACCAAGCCCACTTGGCTCAGCAAATTTCGTTCTTCTAGGTTGAAGCATTCGTTTGCAATAAGAGTTTGAATTTTCAGGTTTCACTCTGTTTTCTCCTATATTGATACATGAATTTGGAACTCTAAATCAAGCACGGTTTGTGCTAGCCCCTTGAAACTTGACACAATTAAGTAGTTCTGAGTTCTATGTGAATGGTTTGTTTCCTCTTGAAGTAGCCCTAGGAGGGAGTTGCGAAACACACTTTCGTTTGAAACGGTTTGCCAAGCTTCCAAGAAACTACGAGTGTCCTGAAATCTCAGCATATGTTTTTTCCCCAATCTTGAAGATACTTGGGGGTAATGAGCAGTACACCAATCCCACTTGACTCAGCAAATTTCGTTCTTCTAGGTTGAAGCATTCGTTTGCAATAAGAGTTTGAAATTTCAGGTTTCACTCTGTTTTCTCCTATATTGATACATGAATTTGGAACTCTAAATCAAGAACGGTTTGTGCTAGCCCTTTGAAACTTGACACAATAAAGTAGTTCTTAGTTCTATCTGTACGGTTTGTATCCTCTTGAAGTTTCCCTAGGAGGGGGTGGTGAAGCACACTTTCGTTTGAAAGGGGTTGCCAAGCTTCCAAAAAAATACGAGTGTCCTGAATTCTCAGCATATGTTTTTTCACCCAATCTTGAAGATACTTGGTGGTAATGAGCAGTACACCAATCCCACTTGGCTCAGCAAATTTCGTAATTCTAGGTTGAAGCATTCGTTTGCAATAGGAGTTTGAATTTTCAGGTTTCACTCTGTTTTCTCCTATATTGATACATGAATTTGGAACTCTAAATCAAGAACGGTTTGTGCTAGCCCCTTAAAACTTGACACAATAAAGTAGTTCTAAGTTCTATCTGTATGGTTGTTTCCTCTTGAAGTTTCCCTAGGAGGGAGTGGTGAAACACACTTTCGTTTGGAAGAGGTTGCCAAGCTTCCAAAATACTACGAGTGTCCTGAAATCTCAGCATATGTTTTTTCACCCAATCTTGAAGATACTTGGTAGTAATGAGCAGTACACCAATCCCACTTGGCTCAGCAAATTTCGTTCTTCTAGGTTGAAGCATTCGTTTGTAATAAGAGTTTGAATTTTCAGGTTTCACTCTGTTTTCTCCTATATTGATACATGAATTTGGAACTCTAAATCAAGCACGGTTTTGTCTAGCCTCTTGAAACTTGACACAATTAAGTAGTTCTAAGTTCTATGTGTATGGTGTGTTTCCTCTTGAAGTAGCCCTAGGAGGGAGTGGTGAATCACACTTTAGTTTGAAACGGGTTGCCAAGCTTCCAAAAAACTACGAGTGTCCTGAAATCTCAGCATATGTTTTTTCACCCAATCTTGAAGATACTTGGTGATAATGAGCAGTACACCAATCCCACTTGACTCAGCAAATTTCGTTCTTCTAGGTTGAAGCACTCGTTTGCAATAAGAGTTTGAAATTTCAGGTTTCACTCTGTTTTCTCCTATATTGATACATGAATTTGGAACTCTAAATCAAGAACGGTTTGTGCTAGACCTTTGAAACTTGACACAATAAAGTAGTTCTAAGTTCTATCTGTACGGTTTGTTTCCTCTTGATGTTTCCCTAGGAGGGAGTGGTGAAGCACACTTTCGTTTGAAAGGGGTTGCCAAGCTTCCAAAAAAATACGAGTGTCCTGAAATCTCAGCATATGTTTTTCACCCAATCTTGAAGATACTTGGTGGTAATGAGCAGTACACCAATCCCACATGGCTAAGCAAATTTCGTTCTTTTAGGTTGAAGCATTCGTTTTCAATAAAAGTTTGATATTTCGGGTTTCACGCTGTTTTCTCCTATATTGATATATGAATTTGGAACTCTAAATCAAGAACGGTTTGTGCTAGCCCTTTGAAACTTGACACAATAAAGTAGTTCTAAGTTCTATCTGTACGGTTTGTTTCCTCTTGAAGTTTCCCTAGGAGGGGGTGGTGAAGCACACTTTCGTTTGAAAGGGGTTGCCAAGCTTCCAAAAAAATACGAGTGTCCTGAAATCTCAGCATATGTTTTTTCACCCAATCTTGAAGATACTTGGTGGTAATGAGCAGTACACCAATCCCACTTGGCTAAGCAAATTTCGTTCTTTTAGGATGAAGCATTCGTTTTCAATAAAAGTTTGAAATTTCGGGTTTCACGCTGTTTTCTCCTATATTTACACATGAATTTGGAACTCTAACTCAAACACGATTTGTGCTAGCCCCTTGAAACTTGACACAAAAATGTAGTTCTAAGTTCTATCTGTATGGTTGTTTCCTCTTGAAGTTTCCCTAGGAGGGAGTGGTGAAACACACTTTCGTTTGGAAGAGGTTGCCAAGCTTCCAAAATACTACGAGTGTCCTGAAATCTCAGCATATGTTTTTTCACCCAATCTTGAAGATAATTGGTAGTAATGAGCAGTACACCAATCCCACTTGGCCCAGCAAATTTCGTTCTTCTAGGTTGAAGCATTCGTTTGCAATAAGAGTTTGAATTTTCAGGTTTCACTCTGTTTTCTCCTATATTGATACATGAATTTGGAACTCTAAATCAAGCACGGTTTGTGCTAGCCCCTTGGAACTTGACACAATAAAGTAGTTCTAAGTTCTATCAGTATGGTTTGTGTCCAGTTGAAGTTTCCCTAGGAGGGAGTGGTGAAACACACTTTCGTTTGGAAGCGGTTGCAAAACTTCCAAAATTCTACGAGTGTCCTGAAATCTCAGAATATGTTTTTTCACCCAATCTTGAAGATACTTGGTGGTAATGAGCAGTACACCAATCCCACTTGGCTCAGCAAATTTCGTAATTCTAGGTTGAAGCATTCGTTTGCAATAGGAGTTTGAATTTTCAGGTTTCACTCTGTTTTCTCCTATGTTGATACATGAATTTGGAACTCTAAATCAAGAACGGTTTGTGCTAGCCCCTTAAAACTTGACACAATAAAGTAGTTCTAAGTTCTATGTGAATCGTTTGTTTCCTCTTGAAGTAGCCCTAGGAGGGAGTGGTGAAACACACTTTCGTTTGAAACGGGTTGCCAAGCTTCCAAAAAACTACGAGTGTCCTGAAATCTCAGCATATGTTTTTTCACCCAATCTTGAAGATACTTGGTGATAATGAGCAGTACACCAATCCCACTTGACTCAGCAAATTTCGTTCTTCTAGGTTGAAGCACTCGTTTGCAATAAGAGTTTGAAATTTCAGGTTTCACTCTGTTTTCTCCTATATTGATACATGAATTTGGAACTCTAACTCAAACACGGTTTGTGCTAGCCCCTTGATACTTGACACAATAAAGTAGTTCTAAGTTCTATGTGTATGGTTTGTTTTTTCTTGAAGTAGCCCTAGGAGGGAGTGCTGAAACACACTTTCGTTTGGAAGAGGTTGCCAAGCTTCCAAAATACTACGAGTGTCCTGAAATCTCAGCATATGTTTTTTCACCCAATCTTGAAGATACTTGGTGGTAATGAGCAGTCCACCAAGCCCACTTGGCTCAGCAAATTTCGTTGTTCTAGGTTGAAGCATTCGTTTGCAATAAGAGTTTGAATTTTCAGGTTTCACTCTGTTTTCTCCTATATTGATACATGAATTTGGAACTCTAAATCAAGCACGGTTTTGTCTAGCCTCTTGAAACTTGACACAATTAAGTAGTTCTAAGTTCTATGTGTATGGTGTGTTTCCTCTTGAAGTAGCCCTAGGAGGGAGTGGTGAATCACACTTTAGTTTGAAACGGGTTGCCAAGCTTCCAAAAAACTACGAGTGTCCTGAAATCTCAGCATATGTTTTTTCACCCAATCTTGAAGATACTTGGTGATAATGAGCAGTACACCAATCCCACTTGACTCAGCAAATTTCGTTCTTCTAGGTTGAAGCACTCGTTTGCAATAAGAGTTTGAAATTTCAGGTTCCACTCTGTTTTCTCCTATATTGATACATGAATTTGGAACTCTAACTCAAACACGGTTTGTGCTAGCCCCTTGATACTTGACACAATAAAGTAGTTCTAAGTTCTATGTGTATGGTTTGTTTTTTCTTGAAGTAGCCCTAGGAGGGAGTGCTGAAACACACTTTCGTTTGGAAGAGGTTGCCAAGCTTCCAAAATACTACGAGTGTCCTGAAATCTCAGCATATGTTTTTTCACCCAATCTTGAAGATACTTGGTGGTAATGAGCAGTCCACCAAGCCCACTTGGCTCAGCAAATTTCGTTCTTCTAGGTTGAAGCATTCGTTTGCAATAAGAGTTTGAATTTTCAGGTTTCACTCTGTTTTCCCTATATTGATACATGAATTTGGAACTCTAAATCAAGCACGGTTTGTGCTAGCCCCTTGAAACTTGACACAATTAAGTAGTTCTGAGTTCTATGTGTATGGTTTGTTTCCTCTTGAAGTAGCCCTAGGAGGGAGTTGCGAAACACACTTTCGTTTGAAACGGTTTGCCAAGCTTCCAAGAAACTACGAGTGTCCTGAAATCTCAGCATATGTTTTTTCCCCAATCTTGAAGATACTTGGGGGTAATGAGCAGTACACCAATCCCACTTGACTCAGCAAATTTCGTTCTTCTAGGTTGAAGCATTCGTTTGCAATAAGAGTTTGAAATTTCAGGTTTCACTCTGTTTTCTCCTATATTGATACATGAATTTGGAACTCTAAATCAAGAACGGTTTGTGCTAGCCCTTTGAAACTTGACACAATAAAGTAGTTCTAAGTTCTATCTGTACGGTTTGTTTCCTCTTGAAGTTTCCCTAGGAGGGGGTGGTGAAGCACACTTTCGTTTGAAAGGGGTTGCCAAGCTTCCAAAAAAATACGAGTGTCCTGAAATCTCAGCATATGTTTTTTCACCCAATCTTGAAGATACTTGGTGGTAATGAGCAGTACACCAATCCCACTTGGCTAAGCAAATTTCGTTCTTTTAGGTTGAAGCATTCGTTTTCAATAAAAGTTTGAAATTTCGGGTTTCACGCTGTTTTCTCCTATATTTATACATGAATTTGGAACTCTAACTCAAACACGATTTGTGCTAGCCCCTTGAAACTTGACACAAAAATGTAGTACTAAGTTCTATCTGTATGGTTGTTTCCTCTTGAAGTTTCCCTAGGAGGGAGTGGTGAAACACACTTTCGTTTGGAAGAGGTTGCCAAGCTTCCAAAATACTACGAGTGTCCTGAAATCTCAGCATATGTTTTTTCACCCAATCTTGAAGATACTTGGTAGTAATGAGCAGTACACCAATCCCACTTGGCTCAGCAAATTTCGTTCTTCTAGGTTGAAGCATTCGTTTGCAATAAGAGTTTGAATTTTCAGGTTTCACTCTGTTTTCTCCTATATTGATACATGAATTTGGAACTCTAAATCAAGCACGGTTTGTGCTAGCCCCTTGGAACTTGACACAATAAAGTAGTTCTAAGTTCTATCAGTATGGTTTGTGTCCAGTTGAAGTTTCCCTAGGAGGGAGTGGTGAAACACACTTTCGTTTGGAAGCGGTTGCAAACCTTCCAAAATACTACGAGTGTCCTGAAATCTCAGCATATGTTTTTTCCCCAATCTTGAAGATACTTGGGGGTAATGAGCAGTACACCAATCCCACTTGACTCAGCAAATTTCGTTCTTCTAGGTTGAAGCATTCGTTTGCAATAAGAGTTTGAAATTTCAGGTTTCACTCTGTTTTCTCCTATATTGATACATGAATTTGGAACTCTAAATCAAGAACGGTTTGTGCTAGCCCTTTGAAACTTGACACAATAAAGTAGTTCTAAGTTCTATCTGTACGGTTTGTTTCCTCTTGAAGTTTCCCTAGGAGGGGGTGGTGAAGCACACTTTCGTTTGAAAGGGGTTGCCAAGCTTCCAAAAAAATACGAGTGTCCTGAAATCTCAGCATATGTTTTTTCACCCAATCTTGAAGATACTTGGTGGTAATGAGCAGAACACCAATCCCACTTGGCTAAGCAAATTTCGTTCTTTTAGGTTGAAGCATTCGTTTTCAATAAAAGTTTGAAATTTCGGGTTTCACGCTGTTTTCTCCTATATTTATACATGAATTTGGAACTCTAACTCAAACACGATTTGTGCTAGCCCCTTGAAACTTGACACAAAAATGTAGTTCTAAGTTCTATCTTTATGGTTGTTTCCTCTTGAAGTTTCCCTAGGAGGGAGTGGTGAAACACACTTTCGTTTGGAAGAGGATGCCAAGCTTCCAAGATACTACGAGTGTCCTGAAATCTCAGCATATGTTTTTTCACCCAATCTTGAAGATACTTGGTAGTAATGAGCAGTACACCAATCCCACTTGGCTCAGCAAATTTCGTTCTTCTAGGTTGAAGCATTCGTTTGAAATAAGAGTTTGAATTTTCAGGTTTCACTCAGTTTTCTCCTATATTGATACATGAATTTGGAACTCTAAATCAAGCACGGTTTGTGCTAGCCCCTTGGAACTTGACACAATAAAGTAGTTCTAAGTTCTACGTGTATGGTTTGTTTCATCTTGAAGTAGCCCTAGGAGGGAGTGGTGAAACACACTTTCGTTTGAAAGAGGTTGCCAAGCTTGGAAAATCCTAGGCGTGTCCTGAAATCTCAGCATATGTTTTTTCACCCAATCTTGAAGATACTTGGTGGTAATGAGCAGTACACCAATCCCACTTGGCTCAGCAAATTTCGTTCTTCTAGGTTGAAGCATTCGTTTGCAATAAGAGTTTGAATTTTCAGGTTTCACTCTGTTTTCTCCTATATTGATACTTGAATTTGGAACTCTAAATCAAGCACGGTTTGTGCTAGCCCCTTGAAACTTGACACAATAAAGTAGTTCTAAGTTCTCTCTGTATGGTTTGTGTCCTATTGAAGTTCCCTAAGAGGGAGTTGCGAAACACACTTTCGTTTGGAAGAGGTTGCCAAGCTTCCAAAATACTACGAGTGTCCTGAAATTTCAGCATATGTTTTTTCACCCAATCTTGAAGATACTTGGGGGTAATGAGCAGTACACCAATCCCACTTGACTCAGCAAATTTCGTTCTTCTAGGTGGAAGCATTCGTTTGCAATAAGAGTTTGAGTTTTCAGGTTTCACTCTGTTTTCTCCTATATTGATACATGAATTTGGAACTCTAAATCAAGAACGGTTTGTGCTAGCCTCTTGAAACTTGACACAATAAATTAGTTCTAAGTTCTATCTGTACGGTTTGTATCCTCTTGAAGTTGCCCTAGGAGGGAGTGGTGAAGCACACTTTCGTTTGAAATGGGTTGCCAAGCTTCCAAAAAACTACGAGTGTCCTGAAATCTCACCCTATGTTTTTTCACCCAATCTTGAAGATACTTGGTGGTAATGAGCAGTACACCAATCCCACTTGGCTAAGCAAATTTCGTTCTTTTAGGTTGAAGCATTCGTTTTCAATAAAAGTTTGAAATTTCGGGTTTCACGCTGTTTTCTCCTATATTTATACATGAATTTGGAACTCTAACTCAAACACGGTTTGTGCTAGCCCCTTGAAACTTGACACAATAATGTAGTTCTAAGTTCTATCTGTATGGTTGTTTCCTCTTGAAGTTTCCCTAGGAGGGTGTGGTGAAACACACTTTCGTTTGGAAGAGGTTGCCAAGCTTCCAAAATACTACGAGTGTCCTGAAATCTCAGCATATATTTTTTCACCCAATCTTGAAGATACTTGGTGGTAATGAGCAGTACACCAATCCCACTTGGCTCAGCAAATTTCGTTCTTCTAGGTTGAAGCATTCGTTTGCAATAAGAGTTTGAAATTTCAGGTTTCACTCTGTTTTCTCCTATATTGATACATGAATTTGGAACTCTAAAGCAAGAACGGTTTGTGCTAGCCCTTTGAAACTTGACACAATAAAGTAGTTCTAAGTTCTATCTGTACGGTTTGTTTCCTCTTGAAGTTGCCCTAGGAGGGAGTGGTGAAGCACACTTTCGTTTGAAAGGGGTTGCCAGGCTTCCAAAAAACTACGAGTGTCCTGAAATCTCAGCATATGTTTTTTCACCCAATCTTGAAGAAACTTGGTGATAATGAGCAGTACACCAATCCCACTGGGTTCAGCTAATTTCGTTCTTCTAGGTTGAAGCATTCGTTGGCAGTAAGAGTTTGAATTTTCAGGTTTCACTCCGTTTTCTCCTATATTGATAGATGAATTTGGAACTCCAAATCAAACACGGTTTGTGCTAGCCCCTTGAAACTTGACACAATAAAGTAGTTCTAAGTTCTATATGAATGGTTTGTTTTCCCTTGAAGTAGCCCTAGGAGGGAGTGGTGAAACACACTTTCGTTTGAATCGGGTTGCCAAGCTTCCAAAAAACTACGAGTGTCCTGAAATCTCAGCATATGTTTTTTCACCCAATCTTGAAGATACTTGGAGGTAATGAGCAGTACAACAATCCCACTTGACTCAGCAAATTTCGTTCTTCTAGGTTGAAGCATTCGTTTGCAATAAGAGTTTGAATTTTCAGGTTTCACTCTGTTTTCTCCTATATTGATAGATGAATGTGGAACTCCAAATCAAACACGGTTTGTGCTAGCCCCTTGAAAGTTGACACAATAAAGTAGTTCTAAGTTCTATCTGTATGGTTTGTGTCCAATTGAAGTTTCCCTAGGAGGGAGTGGTGAAACACACTTTCGTTGGGAAGAGGTTGCCAAGCTTCCAAAATACTACGAGTGTCCTGAAATCTCAGCATATGTTTTTTCACCCAATCTTGAAGATACTTGGTGGTAATGAGCAGTACACCAATCCCACTTGGCTCAGCAAATTTGGTTCTTCTAGCTTGAAGCATTCGTTTGAAATAAGAGTTTGAATTTTCAGGTTTCACTCTGTTTTCTCCTATATTGATACATGGATTTAGAACTCTAAATCAAGCATGGTTTGTGCTAGTCCCATGAAACTTGACACAATAAAGTAGTTCTAAGTTCTATGTGAATGGTTTGTTTCCTCTTGAAGTAGCCCTAGGAGGGAGTGGTGAAACACACTTTCGTATGAAACGGGTTGCCAATCTTCCAAAAAACTACGAGTGTCCTGAAATCTCAGCATTTTTTTTTCACCCAATCTTGAAGATACTTGGGGGTAATGAGCAGTACACCAATCCCACTTGGCTCAGCAAATTTCGTTTTTCTAGGTTGAAGCATTCGTTTGCAATAAGAGTTTGAATTTTCAGGTTTCACTCTGTTTTCTCCTATATTGATACATGAATTTGGAACTCTAAATCAAGCACGGTTTGTGCTAGCCCCTTGAAACTTGACAAAATAAAGTAGTTCTAAGTTCTATGTGTATGGTTTGTTTCCTCTTGAAGTAGCCCTAGGAGGGAGTGGTGAAACACACTTTCGTTTGAAACGGGTTGCCAAGCTTCCAAAAAACTACGAGTTTCCTGAAATCTCAGCATATGTTTTTTCACCCAAACTTGAAGATACTTGGTTGTAATGAGCAGTACACCAATCCCACTTGACTCAGCAAATTTCGTTCTTCTAGGTTGAAGCATTCGTTTGTAATAAGAGTTTGAGTTTTCAGGTTTCACTCTGTTTTCTCCTATATTGATACATGAATTTGGAACTCTAAATCAAGCACGGTTTGTGCTAGCACCTTGAAACTTGACACAATAAAGTAGTTCTAAGTTCTATGTGAATGGTTTGTTTCCTCTTGAAGTAGCCCTAGGAGGGATTGGTGAAACACGCTTTCGTTTTAAAAGGGTTGCCAAGCATCCAAAAAACTACGAGTGTCCTGAAATCTCAGCATATGTTTTTTCACCCAATCTTGAAGATACTTGGTGATAATTAGCAGTACACCAATGCCACTGGGTTCAGCAAATTTCGTTCTTCTAGGTTGAAGCGTTCGTTGGCAGTAAGAGTTTGAATTTTCAGGTTTCACTCTGTTTTCTCCTATATTGATAGACGAATTTGGAACTCCAAATCAAACACGGTTTGTGCTAGCCCCTTGAAACTTGACACAATAAAGTAGTTCTAAGTTCTCTCTGTATGGTTTGTGTCCAATTGAAGTTTCCCTAGGAGGGAGTGGTGAAACACACTTTCGTTTGGAAGAGGTTGCCAAGCTTCCAAAATACTACGAGTGTCCTGAAATCTCAGCATATGTTTTTTCACCCAATCTTGAAGATACTTGGTGGTAATGAGCAGTACACCAATCCCACTTGGCTAAGCAAATTTCCTTCTTCTAGGTTGAAGTATTCGTTTTCAATATAAGTTTGAAATTTCGGGTTTCACGCTGTTTTCTCCTATATTTATACATGAATTTGGAACTCTAACTCAAATACGGTTTGTGCTAGCCCCTTGAAACTTGACACAATAAAGTAGTTCTAAGTTCTATCTGTATGGTGTGTTTCCTCTTGAAGTTTCCCTATGAGGGAGTGGTGAAACACACTTTTGTTTGGAAGAGGTTGCCAAGTTTCCAAAACAATACGAGTGTCCTGAAATCTCAGCATATGTTTTTTCAACCAATCTTGAAGATACTTCGGGGTAATGAGCAGTACACCAATCCCACTTGGCTCAGCAATTTTCGTTCTTCTAGGTTGAAGCATTCGTTTGCAATAAGAGTTTGAAATTTCAGGTTTCACTCTGTTTTCTCCTATATTGACACATGAATTTGGAACTCTAAATCAAGAACAGTTTGTGCTAGCCCCTTGAAACTTGACACAATAAAGTAATTCTAATTTCTATCTGTACGGTGTGTTTCCTCTTGAAGTAGCCCTAGCAGGGAGTGGTGAAGCACACTTTCGTTTGAAAGGGGTTGCCAAGCTTCCAAAAATCTACGAGTGTCCTGAAATCTCAGCATATGTTTTTTCACCCAATTTTGAAGATACTTGGTGGTAATGAGCAGTACACCAATCCCACTTGGCTCAGCAAATTTCGTTCTTCTAGGTTGAAGCATTCGTTTTCAATGAAAGTTTGAAATTTCGGGTTTCACGCTGTTTTCTCCTGTATTTATACATGAATTTGGAACTCTAACTCAAAAACGGTTTGTGCTAGCCCCTTGAAACTTGACACAATAAAGTAGTTCTAAGTTCTATCTGTATGCTTTGTTTCCTCTTGAAGTTTCCCTAGGAGGAGTGGTGAAACACACTTTCCTTTGGAAGAGGTTGCCAAGCTTCCAAAATACTACGAGTGTCCTGAAATCTCAGCATATGTTTTTTCACCCAATCTTGAAGATACTTGGTGGTAATGAGCAGTACACCAAGCCCACTTGGCTCAGCAAATTTCGTTCTTCTAGGTTGAAGCATTCGTTTGCAATAAGAGTTTGAATTTTCAGGTTTCACTCTGTTTTCTCCTATATTGATACATGAATTTGGAACTCTAAATCAAGCACGGTTTGTGCTAGCCCCTTGAAAATTGACACAATAAAGTAGTTCTACGTTATATGTGAATGGTTCGTTTCCTCTTGAAGTAGCCCTAGGAGGGAGTGGTGAAACACACTTTCGTTTGAAACGGGTTGCCAAGCTTCCAAAAAACTACGAGTGTCCTGAAATCTCAGCATATGTTTTTTCACCCAATCTTGAAGATACTTGGTGATAATGAGCAGTACACCATTCCCACTGGGTTCAGCAAATTTCGTTCTTCTAGGTTGAAGCATTTGTTGGCAGTAAGAGTTTGAATTTTCAGGATTCACTCTGTTTTCTCCTATATTGATAGATGTATTTGGAACTCCAAATAAAACACGGTTGTGCTAGCCCCTTGAAACTTGACACAATAAAGTAGTTCTAATTTTATCTGTATGGTTTGTGTCCAATTGAAGTTTCCCTAGGAGGGAGTGGTGAAACACACTTTCGTTTGGAAGAGGTTGCCAAGCTTCCAAAATACTACGAGTGTCCTGAAATCTCAGCATATGTTTTTTGACCCAATCTTGAAGATACTTGGTGGTAATGAGCAGTACACCAAACCCACTTGGCTCAGCAAATTTCGTTCTTCTAGGTTGAAGCATTCGTTTGCAATAAGAGTTTGAATTTTCAGGTTTCACGCTGTTCTCTCTATATATATCCATGAATTTGGAACTCTAAATCAAGCACGGTTTGTGCTAGCCACTTGAAATATGACACAATTAAGTAGTTCTAAGTTCTATGTGTATGGTTTTTTTCCTCTTGAAGTAGCCCTAGGAGGGAGTGGTGAAACACACTTTCGTTTGGAAGAGGTTGCCAAGCTTCCAAAATACTACGAGTTTCCTGAAATCTCAGCATATGTTTTTTCACCCAATCTTGAAGATACTTGGTGATAACGAGCAGTACACCAATCCCACTGGTTTCCGCAAATTTCTTTCTTCTAGGTTGAAGCATTCGTTGGCAGTAAGAGTTTGAATTTTCAGGTTTCACTCTGTTTTCTCCTATATTGATAGATGAATTTGGAACTCCAAATCAAACACGGTTTGTGCTAGCCTCTTGAAACTTGACACAATAAAGTAGTTCTAAGTTCTATCTGTATGGTTTGTGTCCATTTGATGTTTCCCTAGGAGGGAGTGGTGAAACACACTTTCGTTTGGAAGATTGCCAAGCTTCCAAAATACTACGAGTGTCCTGAAATCTCAGCATATGTTTTTTCACCCAATCTTGAAGATACTTGGTGGTAATGAGCAGTACACCAAGCCCACTTGGCTCAGCAAATTTGGTTCTTCTAACTTGAAGCATTCGTTTGAAATAAGAGTTTGAATTTTCAGGTTTCACTCTGTTTTCTCCTATATTGATACATGGATTTAGAACTCTAAATCAAGCATGGTTTGTGCTAGCCCCATGAAACTTGACACAATAAAGTAGTTCTAAGTTCTATGTGAATGGTTTGTTTCCTCTTGAAGTAGCCCTAGGAGGGAGTGGTGAAACATACTTTCGTATGAAACGGGTTGCCAATCTTCCAAAAAACTACGAGTGTCCTGAAATCTCAGCATTTTTTTTTCACCCAATCTTGAAGATACTTGGGGGTAATGAGCAGTACACCAATCCCACTTGGCTCAGCAAATTTCGTTTTTCTAGGTTGAAGCATTCGTTTGCAATAAGAGTTTGAATTTTCAGGTTTCACTCTGTTTTCTCCTATATTGACACATGAATTTGGAACTCTAACTCAAATACGGTTTGTGCTAGCCCCTTGAAACTTGACACAATAAAGTAGTTCTAAGTTCTATCTGTATGGTGTGTTTCCTCTTGAAGTTTCCCTATGAGGGAGTGGTGAAACACACTTTTGTTTGGAAGAGGTTGCCAAGTTTCCAAAACAATACGAGTGTCCTGAAATCTCAGCATATGTTTTTTCAACCAATCTTGAAGATACTTCGGGGTAATGAGCAGTACACCAATCCCACTTGGCTCAGCAATTTTCGTTCTTCTAGGTTGAAGCATTCGTTTGCAATAAGAGTTTGAAATTTCAGGTTTCACTCTGTTTTCTCCTATATTGACACATGAATTTGGAACTCTAAATCAAGAACAGTTTGTGCTAGCCCCTTGAAACTTGACACAATAAAGTAATTCTAATTTCTATCTGTACGGTGTGTTTCCTCTTGAAGTAGCCCTAGCAGGGAGTGGTGAAGCACACTTTCGTTTGAAAGGGGTTGCCAAGCTTCCAAAAATCTACGAGTGTCCTGAAATCTCAGCATATGTTTTTTCACCCAATCTTGAAGATACTTGGTGGTAATGAGCAGTACACCAATCCCACTTGGCTCAGCAAATTTCGTTCTTCTAGGTGGAAGCATTCGTTTTCAATGAAAGTTTGAAATTTCGGGTTTCACGCTGTTTTCTCCTGTATTTATACATGAATTTGGAACTCTAACTCAAAAACGGTTTATGCTAGCCCCTTGAAACTTGACACAATAAAGTAGTTCTAAGTTCTATCTGTATGCTTTGTTTCCTCTTGAAGTTTCCCTAGGAGGAGTGGTGAAACACACTTTCCTTTGGAAGAGGTTGCCAAGCTTCCAAAATACTACGAGTGTCCTGAAATCTCAGCATATGTTTTTTCACCCAATCTTGAAGATACTTGGTGGTAATGAGCAGTACACCAAGCCCACTTGGCTCAGCAAATTTCGTTCTTCTAGGTTGAAGCATTCGTTTGCAATAAGAGTTTGAATTTTCAGGTTTCACTCTGTTTTCTCCTATATTGATACATGAATTTGGAACTCTAAATCAAGCACGGTTTGTGCTAGCCCCTTGAAAATTGACACAATAAAGTAGTTCTACGTTATATGTGAATGGTTCGTTTCCTCTTGAAGTAGCCCTAGGAGGGAGTGGTGAAACACACTTTCGTTTGAAACGGGTTGCCAAGCTTCCAAAAAACTACGAGTGTCCTGAAATCTCAGCATATGTTTTTTCACCCAATCTTGAAGATACTTGGTGATAATGAGCAGTACACCATTCCCACTGGGTTCAGCAAATTTCGTTCTTCTAGGTTGAAGCATTTGTTGGCAGTAAGAGTTTGAATTTTCAGGATTCACTCTGTTTTCTCCTATATTGATAGATGTATTTGGAACTCCAAATAAAACACGGTTGTGCTAGCTCCTTGAAACTTGACACAATAAAGTAGTTCTAATTTTATCTGTATGGTTTGTGTCCAATTGAAGTTTCCCTAGGAGGGAGTGGTGAAACACACTTTCGTTTGGAAGAGGTTGCCAAGCTTCCAAAATACTACGAGTGTCCTGAAAGCTCAGCATATGTTTTTTGACCCAATCTTGAAGATACTTGGTGGTAATGAGCAGTACACCAAGCCCACTTGGCTCAGCAAATTTCGTTCTTCTAGGTTGAAGCATTCGTTTGCAATAAGAGTTTGAATTTTCAGGTTTCACGCTGTTCTCTCTATATTTATCCATGAATTTGGAACTCTAAATCAAGCACGGTTTGTGCTAGCCACTTGAAATATGACACAATTAAGTAGTTCTAAGTTCTATGTGTATGGTTTTTTTCCTCTTGAAGTAGCCCTAGGAGGGAGTGGTGAAACACACTTTCGTTTGGAAGAGGTTGCCAAGCTTCCAAAATACTACGAGTTTCCTGAAATCTCAGCATATGTTTTTTCACCCAATCTTGAAGATACTTGGTGATAACGAGCAGTACACCAATCCCACTGGTTTCCGCAAATTTCTTTCTTCTAGGTTGAAGCATTCGTTGGCAGTAAGAGTTTGAATTTTCAGGTTTCACTCTGTTTTCTCCTATATTGATAGATGAATTTGGAACTCCAAATCAAACACGGTTTGTGCTAGCCTCTTGAAACTTGACACAATAAAGTAGTTCTAAGTTCTATCTGTATGGTTTGTGTCCATTTGAAGTTTCCCTAGGAGGGAGTGGTGAAACACACTTTCGTTTGGAAGATTGCCAAGCTTCCAAAATACTACGAGTGTCCTGAAATCTCAGCATATGTTTTTTCACCCAAACTTGAAGATACTTGGTGGTAATGAGCAGTACACCAAGCCCACTTGGCTCAGCAAATTTCGTTCTTCTAGGTTGAAGCATTCGTTTGCAATAAGAGTTTGAATTTTCAGGTTTCACTCTGTTTTCTCCTATATTGATACATGAATTTGGAACTCTAAATCAAGCACGGTTTGTGCTAGCCCCTTGAAACTAGACACAATTAAGAAGTTCTATGTTCTATGTGTATGGTTTGTTTCCTCTTGAAGTAGCCCTAGGAGGGAGTGGTGAAACACACTTTCGTTTGAAACGGGTTGCCAAGCTTCCAAAATACTACGAGTGTCCTGAAATCTCAGCATATGTTTTTTCACCCAATCTTGAAGATACTTGGTGGTAATGAGCAGTACACCAAGCCCACTTGGCTCAGCAAATTTCGTTCTTCTAGGTTTAAGCATTCGTTTGCAATAAGAGTTTGAATTTTCAGGTTTCACTCTGTTTTCTCCTATATTGATACAGGAATTCGGAACTCTAAATCAAGCACGGTTTGTGCTAGCCTCTTGAAACTTGACACAATTAAGTAGTTCTAAGTTCTATGTGTATGGTTTGTTTCCTCTTGAAGTAGCCCTAGGATAGAGTGGTGAAACACACTTTCGTTTGAAACGGGTTGCCAAGCTTCCAAAAAGCTAGGAGTGTCCTGAAATCTCAGCATATGTTTTTTCACCCAATCTTGAAGATACTTGGTGATAATGAGAAGTACACCAATCCCACTGGGTTCATCAAATTTCGTTCTTCTAGGTTGAAGCATTCGTTGGCAGTAAGAGTTTGAATTTCAGGTTTCACTCTGTTTTCTCCTATATTGATAGATGAATTTGGAACTCCAAATCAAACACGGTTTGTGCTAGCCCCTTGAAACTTGACACAATAAAGTAGTTCTAAGTTCTATCTGTATGGTTTGTTTCCTCTTGAAGTTTCCCTAGGAGGGAGTGGTGAAACACACTTTCGTTTGGAAGAGGTTGCCAAGCTTCCAAAATACTACGAGTGTCCTGAAATCTCAGCATATGTTTTTTCACCCAATCTTGAAGATACTTGGTGGTAATGAGCAGTACACCTATCCCACTTGGCTAAGCAAATTTCGTTCTTCTAGGTTGAAGCATTCGTTTGCAATAAGAGTTTGAATTTTCAGGTTTCACTCTGTTTTCTTCTATATTGTAACATGAATTTGGAACTCTAAATCAAGCACGGTTTGTGCTAGCCCCTTGAAACTTGACACAATAAAGTAGCTCTAAGTTCTATGTGAATGGTTTGTTTCCTCTTGAAGTAGCCCTAGGAGGGAGTGGTGAAACACACTTTCGTTTGAAACGGGTTGCCAAGCATCCAAAAATCTACGAGTTTCCTGAAATCTCAGCATATGTTTTTTCACCCAATCTTGAAGATACTTGGTGATAATGAGCAGTACACCAATCCCACTGGGTTCAGCAAATTTCTTTCTTCTAGGTTGAAGCATTCGTTTTCAGTAAGAGTTTGAATTTACAGGTTTCACTCTGTTTTCTCCTATATTGATAGATGAATTTGGAACTCCAAATCAAACACGGTTTGTGCTAGCCTCTTGAAACTTGACACAATAAAGTAGTTCTAAGTTCTATCTGTATGGTTTGTGTCCAATTGAAGTTTCCCTAGGAGGGAGTGGTGAAACACTCTTTCGTTTGGAAGAGGTTGCCAAGCTTCCAAAATACTACGAGTGTCCTGAAATCTCAGCATATGTTTTTTCACCCAATCTTGAAGATACTTGGTGGTAATGAGCAGTACACCAAGCCCACTTGGCTCAGCAAATTTCGTTCTTCTAGGTTGAAGCATTCGTTTGAAATAAGAGTTTGAATTTTCAGGTTTCACTCTGTTTTCTCCTATATTGATACATGAATTTGGAACTCTAAATCAAGCACGGTTTGTGCTAGCCCCTTGAAACTTGACACAATTAAGTAGTTCTATGTTCTATGTGTATGGTTTGTTTCCTCTTGAATTAGCCCTAGGAGGGAGTTGTGAAACACACTTTCGTTTGAAACGGGTTGACAAGCTTCCAAAAAACTACGAGTGTCCTGAAATCTCAGCATATGTTTTTTCACCCAATCTTGAAGATACTTGGGAGTAATGAGCAGTACACCAATCCCACTTGACTCAGCAAATTCATTCTTCTAGGTTGAAGCATTCGTTTGCAATAAGAGATTGTATTTTCAGGTTTCACTCTGTTTTCTCCTATATTGATACATAAATTTGGAACTCTAAATCAAGCACGGTTTGTGCTAGCCCCTTGAAACTTGACGCAATAAAGTAGTTCTTAGTTCTATGTGAATGGTTTGTTTCCTCTTGAAGTAGCCCTAGGAGGGAGTGGTGAAACACACTTTCGTTTGGAAGAGGTTGCCAAGCTTCCAAAATACTACGAGTGTCCTGAAATCTCAGCATATGTTTTTTCACCCAATCTTGAAGATACTTGGTGGTAATGAGCAGTACACCAAGCCCACTTGGCTCAGCAAATTTCGTTCTTCTAGGTTGAAGCATTCGTTTGCAATAAGAGTTTGAATTTTCAGGTTTCACTCTGTTTTCTCCTATATTGATACAGGAATTTGGAACTCTAAATCAAGCACGGTTTGTGCTAGCCTCTTGAAACATGACACAATTAAGTAGTTCTAAGTTCTATGTGTATGGTTTGTTTCCTCTTGAAGTAGCCCAAGAAGGGAGTGGTGAAACACAATTTCGTTTGAAACGGGTTGCCAAGCTTCCAAAAAGCTAGGATTTTCTTGAAATCTCAGCATATGTTTTTTCACCCAATCTTGAAGATACTTGGGGGTAATGAGCACTACACCAATCCCAGTTGACTCAGCAAATTTCGTTCTTCTAGGTTGAAGCATTCCTTTGCAATAAGAGTTTGAATTTTCAGGTTTCACTCTGTTTTCTCCTATATTGATACATGAATTTGGAACTCTAAATCAAGCACGGTTTGTGCTAGCCCCTTGAAACTTGACACAATAAAGTAGTTCTAAGTTCTATGTGAATGGTTTGTTTCCTCTTGAAGTAGCCCTAGGAGGGAGTGGTGAAACACACTTTCGTTTGAAACGGGTTGCCAAGCAACCAAAAAACTACGAGTGTCCTGAAATCTCAGCATATGTTTTTTCACCCAATCTTGAAGATACTTGGTGATAATGAGCAGTACACCAATCCCACTGGGTACAGCAAATTTCTTTCTTCTAGGTTGAAGCATTCGTTTTCAGTAAGAGTTTGAATTTTCAGGTTTCACTCTGTATTCTCCTATATTGATAGATGAATTTGGAATTCCAAATCAAACACGGTTTGTGCTAGCCTCTTGAAACTTGACACAATAAAGTAGTTCTAAGTTCTATCTGTATGGTTTGTGTCCAATTGAAGTTTCCCTAGGAGGGAGTGGTGAAACACACTTTCGTTTGGAAGAGGTTGCCAAGCTTCCAAAATACTACGAGTGTCCTGAAATCTCAGCATATGTTTTTTCACCCAATCTTGAAGATACTTGGTGGTAATGAGCAGTACACCAAGCCCACTTGGCTCAGCAAATTTCGTTCTTCTAAGTTGAAGCATTCGTTTGCAATAAGAGTTTGAATTTTCAGGTTTCACTCTGTTTTCTCCTATATTGATACATGAATTTGGAACTCTAAATCAAGCACGGTTTCTGCTAGCCCCTTGAAACTTGACACAATTAAGTAGTTCTATGTCCTATGTGTATGGTTTGTTTCCTCTTGAAGTAGCCCTAGGAGGGAGTGGTGAAACACACTTTCGTTTGAAACGGGTTGCCAAGCTTCCAAAAAACTACGAGTGTCCTGCCATCTCAGCATATGTTCTTTGACCGAATCTTGAAGATACTTGGTGATAATGAGCAGTACACCATTCCCACTGGGTTCAGCAAATTTCGTTCTTCTAGGTTGAAGCATTCGTTGGCAGTAAGAGTTTGAATTTAAAGGTTTCACTCTGTTTTCTCCTATATTGATACATGAATTTGGAACTCCAAATCAAACACGGTTTGTGCTATCCCCTTGAAACTTGACACAATAAAGTAGTTCTAAGTTCTATCTGTATGGTTGTGTCCAATTGAAGTTTCCCTAGGAGGGAGTTCTGAAACACACTTTCGTTTGGAAGAGGTTGCCAAGCTTCCAAAATACTACGAGTGTCCTGAAATCTCAGCATATGTTTTTTCACCCAATCTTGAAGATACTTGGTGGTAATGAGCAGTACACCAATCCCACTTGGCTCAGCAAATTTCGTTCTTCTAGGTTGAAGCATTCGTTTGCAATAAGAGTTTGAATTTTCAGGTTTCACTCTGTTTTCTCCTATATTGATACATGAATTTGGAACTTCAAATCAAGCACGGTTTGTGCTAGCCCCTTGAAACTTGACACAATAAAGTAGTTCTAAGTTCTATGTGAATGGTTTGTTTCCTCTTGAAGTAGCCCTAGGAGGGAGTGGTGAAACACACTTTCGTTTGAAACGGGTTGCCAAGCATCCAAAAAACTACGAGTTTCCTGAAATCTCAGCATATGTTTTTTCACCCAATCTTGAAGATACTTGGTGATAACGAGCAGTACACCAATCCCACTGGGTTCAGCAAATTTCTTTCTTCTAGGTTGAAGCATTCGTTGGCAGTAAGAGTTTGAATTTTCAGGTTTCACTCTGTTTTCTCCTATATTGATCGATGAATTTGGAACTCCAAATCAAACACGGTTTGTGCTAGCCTCTTGAAACTTGACACAATAAAGTAGTTCTAAGTTCTATCTGTATGGTTTGTGTCCAACTGAAGTTTCCCTAGGAGGGAGTGGTGAAACACACTTTCGTTTGGAAGAGGTTGCAAAGCTTCCAAAATACTACGAGTGTCCTGAAATCTCAGCATATGTTTTTTCACCCAATCTTGAAGATACTTGGTGGTAATGAGAAATACACCAAGCCCACTTGGCTCAGCAAATTTCGTTCTTCTAGGTTGAAGCATTCGTTTGCAACAAGAGTTTGAATTTTCAGGTTTCACTCTGTTTTCTCCTATATTGATACATGAATTTGGAACTCTAAATCAAGCACGGTTTGTGCTAGCCCCTTGAAACTTCACACAATTAAGAAGTTCTATGTTCTATGTGTATGGTTTGTTTCCTGTTGAAGTAGCCCTAGGAGGGAGTGGTGAAACACACTTTCGTTTGAAACGGGTTGCCAAGCTTCCAAAATACTACGAGTGTCCTGAAATCTCAGCATATGTTTTGTCACCCAATCTTGAAGATACCTGGTGGTAATGAGCAGTACACCAAGCCCACTAAGCTCAGCAAATTTCGTTCTTCTAGGTTGAAGCATTCGTTTGCAATAAGAGTTTGAATTTTCAGGTTTCACTCTGTTTTCTCCTATATTGATACTTTAATTTGGAACTCTAAATCAAGCACGGTTTGTGCTAGCCTCTTGAAACTTGACACAATTAAGTAGTTCTAAGTTCTATGTGTATGGTTTGTTTCCTCTTGAAGTAGCCCTAGGAGGGAGTGGTGAAACACACTTTCGTTTGAAACGGGTTGCCAAGCTTCCAAAAAGCTAGGATTTTCCTGAAATCTCAGCATATGTTTTTTCAACCAATCTTGAAGATACTTGGTGATAATGAGCAGTACACCAATCCCACTGGGTTCAGCAAATTTCGTTCTTCTAGGTTGAAGCATTCGTTGGCAGTAAGAGTTTGAATTTTCAGGTTTCACTCTGTTTTCTCCTATATTGATAGATGAATTTGGAACTCCAAATCAAACACGGTTTGTGCTAGCCCCTTGAAACTTGACACAATAAAGTAGTTCTAATTTTATCTGTATGGTTTGTTTCCTCTTGAATTTTCCCTAGGAGGGAGTGGTGAAACACACTTTCGTTTGGAAGAGGTTGCCAAGCTTCCAAAATACTACGAGTGTCCTGAAATCTCAGCATATGTTTTTTCACCCAATCTTGAAGATACTTGGTGATAATGAGCAGTACACCAATCCCATTTGGCTCAGCAAATTTCGTTCTTCTAGGTTGAAGCATTCGTTTGCAATAAGAGTTTGAATTTTCAGGTTTCACTCTGTTTTCTCCTATATTGTAACATGAATTTGGAACTCTAAATCAAGCACGGTTTGTGCTAGCCCCTTGAAACTTGACACAATAAAGTAGTTCTAAGTTCTATGTGAATGGTTTGTTTCCTCTTGAAGTAGCCCTAGGAGGGTGTGGTGAAACACACTTTCGTTTGAAACGGGTTGCCAAGCATCCAAAAAACTACGAGTGTCCTGAAATCTCAGCATATGTTTTTTCACCCAATCTTGAAGATACTTGGTGATAATGAGCAGTACACCAATCCCACTGGGTACAGCAAATTTCTTTCTTCTAGGTTGAAGCATTCGTTTTCAGTAAGAGTTTGAATTTTCAGGTTTCACACTGTTTTCTCCTATATTGATAGATGAATTTGGAACTCCAAATCAAACACGGTTTGTGCTAGCCTCTTGAAACTTGACACAATAAAGTAGTTCTAAGTTCTATCTGTATGGTTTGTGTCCAATTGAAGTTTCTCTAGGAGGGAGTGGTGAAACACACTTTCGTTTGGAAGAGGTTGCCAAGCTTCCAAAATACTACGAGTGTCCTGAAATCTCAGCATATGTTTTTTCACCCAATCTTGAAGATACTTGGTGGTAATGAGCAGTACACCAAGCCCACTTGGCTCAGCAAATTTCGTTCTTCTAGGTTGAAGCATTCGTTTGCAATAAGAGTTTGAATTTTCAGGTTTCACTCTGTTTTCTCCTATATTGATACATGAATTTGGAACTCTAAATCAAGCACGGTTTGTGCTAGCCCCTTGAAACTTGACACAATTAAGTAGTTCTATGTCCTATGTGTATGGTTTGTTTCCTCTTGAAGTAGCCCTAGGAGGGAGTGGTGAAACACACTTTCGTTTGAAACGGGTTGCCAAGCTTCCAAAAAACTACGAGTGTCCTGAAATCTCAGCATATGTTTTTTCACCCAATCTTGAAGATACTTGGGGGTAATGAGCACTACACAAATCCCAGTTGACTCAGCAAATTTCGTTCTTCTAGGTTGAAGCATTCGTTTGCAATAAGAGTTTGAATTTTCAGGTTTCATTCTGTTTTCTCCTATATTGATACATGAATTTGGAACTCTAAATCAAGCACGGTTTGTGCTAGCCCCTTAAAACTTGACACAATAAAGTAGTTCTAAGTTCTATGTGAATGGTTTTTTTCCTCTTGAAGTAGCCCTAGGAGGGAGTGGTGAAACACACTTTCGTTTGAAACGGGTTGCCAAGCTTCCAAAAAACTACGAGTGTCCTGAAATCTCAGCATATGTTTTTTCACCCAATCTTGAAGATACTTGGTGGTAATGAGCAGTACACCAATCAAACTTGGCTAAGCAAATTTCGTTCTTCTAGGTTGAAGCATTCGTTTTCAATAAAAGTTTGAAATTTCGGGTTTCACGCAGTTTTCTCCTATATTTATACATGAATTTGGAACTCTAACTCAAACACGGTTTGTGCTAGCCCCTTGAAACTTGACACAATAAAGTAGTTCTAAGTTCTATCTGTATGGTTTGTTTCCTCTTGAAGTTTCCCTAGGAGGGAGTGGTGAAATACACTTTCGTTTGGAAGAGGTTGCCAAGCTTCCAAAATACTACGAGTGTCCTGAAATCTCAGCATATGTTTTTTCACCCAATCTTGAAGATACTTTTTAGTAATGAGCAGTACACCAATCCCACTTGGATCAGCAAATTTCGTTCTTCTAGGTTGAAGCATTCGTTTGCAATAAGAGTTTGAATTTTCAGGTTTCACTCTGTTTTCTCCTATATTGATACATGAATTTGGAACTCTAAATCAAGCACGGTTTGTGCTAGCCTCTTGAAACTTGACACAATTAAGTAGTTCTAAGTTCTATGTGTATGGTTTGTTTCCTCTTGAAGTAGCCCTAGGAGGGAGTGGTGAAACACACTTTCGTTTGAAACGGGTTGCCAAGCTTCCAAAAAGCTAGGATTGTCCTGAAATCTCAGCATATGTTATTTCACCCAATCTTGAAGATACTTGGTGATAATGAGCAGTACAAAAATCCCACTGGGTTCAGCAAATTTCGTTCTTCTAGGTTGAAGCATTCGTTGGCAGTAAGATTTTTAATTTTCAGGTTTCACTCTGTTTTCTCCTATATTGATAGATGAATTTGGAACTCCAAATCAAACACGGTTTGTGCTAGCCCCTTGAAACGTGACACAATAAAATAGTTCTAAGTTCTATCTGTATGGTTTGTTTCCTCTTGAAGTTTCCCTAGGAGGGAGTGGTGAAACACACTTTCGTTTGGAAGAGGTTGCCAAGCTTCCAAAATACTACGAGTGTCCTGAAATCTCTGCATATGTTTTTTCACCCAATCTTGAAGATACTTGGTGGTAATGAGCAGTACACCAATCCCACTTGGCTCAGCAAATTTCGTTCTTCTAGGTTGAAGCATTTGTTTGCAATAAGAGTTTTTATTTTCAGGTTTCACTCTGTTTTCTCCTATATTGTAACATGAATTTGGAACTCTAAATCAAGCACGGTTTGTGCTAGCCCCTTGAAACTTGACACAATAAAGTAGTTCTAAGTTCTATGTGAATGGTTTGTTTCCTCTTGAAGTAGCCCTAGGAGGGAGTGGTGAAACACACTTTCGTTTGAAACGGGTTGCCAAGCATCCAAAAAACTACGAGTGTCCTGAAATCTCAGCATATGTTTTTTCACCCAATCTTGAAGATACTTGGTGGTAATGAGCAGTACACCAAGCCCACTTTGCTCAGCAAATTTCGTTCTTCTAGGTTGAAGCATTCGTTCGCAATAAGAGTTTGAATTTTCAGGTTTCACTCTGTTTTCTCCTATATTGATACATGAATTTGGAACTCTAAATCAAGCACGGTTTGTGCTAGCCCCTTGAAACTTGACACAATAAAGTAGTTCTACGTTCTATGTGAATGGTTTGTTTCCTCTTGAAGTAGCCCTAGGAGGGAGTGGTGAAACACACTTTCGTTTGAAACGGGTTGCCAAGCTTTCAAAAAACTACGAGTGTCCTGAAATCTCAGCATATGTTTTTTCACCCAATCTTGAAGATACTTGGTGATAACGAGCAGTACACCAATCCAACTGGGTTCAGCAAATTTCTTTCTTATAGGTTGAAGCATTCGTTGGCAGTAAGAGTTTGAATTTTCAGGTTTCACTCTGTTTTCTCCTATATTGATAGATGAATTTGGAACTCCAAATCAAACACGGTTGTGCTAGCCTCTTGAAACTTGACACAATAAAGTAGTTCTAAGTTCTATCTGTATGGTTTGTGTCCAATTGAAGATTCCCTAGGAGGGAGTGGTGAAACACACTTTCGTTTGGAAGAGGTTGCCAAGCTTCCAAAATACTACGAGTGTCCTGAAATCTCAGCATGTTTTTTCACCCAATCTTGAAGATACTTGGTGGTAATGAGCAGTACACCAAGCCCACTTGGCTCAGCAAATTTCGTTCTTCTAGGTTGAAGCATTCGTTTGCAATAAGAGTTTGAATTTTCACGTTTCACTCTGTTTTCTCCTATATTGATACATGAATTTGGAACTCTAAATCAAGCACGGTTTGTGCTAGCCCCTTGAAACTTGACACAATTAAGAAGTTCTATGTTCTATGTGTATGGTTTGTTTCCTCTTGAAGTAGCCCTAGGAGGGAGTGGTGAAACACACTTTCGTTTGAAACGGGTTGCCAAGCTTCCAAAATACTACGAGTGTCCTGAAATCTCAGCATATGTTTTTTCACCCAATCTTGAAGATACCTGGTGGTAATGAGCAGTACACCAAGCCCACTAAGCTCAGCAAATTTCGTTCTTCTAGGTTGAAGCATTCGTTTGCAATAAGAGTTTGAATTTTCAGGTTTCACTCTGTTTTCTCCTATATTGATACAGGAATTTGGAACTCTAAATCAAGCACTGTTTGTGCTAGCCTCTTGAAACTTGACACAATTAAGTAGTTCTAAGTTCTATGTGTATGGTTTGTTTCCTCTTGAAGTAGCCCTAGGAGGGAGTGGTGAAACACACTTTCGTTTGAAACGGGTTGCCAAGCATCCAAAATCTACGAGTTTCCTGAAATCTCAGCATATGTTTTTTCACCCAATCTTGAAGATACTTGGTGATAATGAGCAGTACACCAATCCCACTGGGTTCAGCAAATTTCTTTCTTCTAGGTTGAAGCATTCGTTTTCAGTAAGAGTTTGAATTTACAGGTTTCACTCTGTTTTCTCCTATATTGATAGATGAATTTGGAACTCCAAATCAAACACGGTTTGTGCTAGCCTCTTGAAACTTGACACAATAAAGTAGTTCTAAGTTCTATCTGTATGGTTTGTGTCCAATTGAAGTTTCCCTAGGAGGGAGTGGTGAAACACTCTTTCGTTTGGAAGAGGTTGCCAAGCTTCCAAAATACTACGAGTGTCCTGAAATCTCAGCATATGTTTTTTCACCCAATCTTGAAGATACTTGGTGGTAATGAGCAGTACACCAAGCCCACTTGGCTCAGCAAATTTCGTTCTTCTAGGTTGAAGCATTCGTTTGCAATAAGAGTTTGAATTTTCAGGTTTCACTCTGTTTTCTCCTATATTGATACATGAATTTGGAACTCTAAATCAAGCACGGTTTGTGCTAGCCCCTTGAAACTTGACACAATTAAGTAGTTCTATGTTCTATGTGTATGGTTTGTTTCCTCTTGAATTAGCCCTAGGAGGGAGTTGTGAAACACACTTTCGTTTGAAACGGGTTGCCAAGCTTCCAAAAAACTACGAGTGTCCTGAAATCTCAGCATATGTTTTTTCACCCAATCTTGAAGATACTTGGGAGTAATGAGCAGTACACCAATCCCACTTGACTCAGCAAATTCATTCTTCTAGGTTGAAGCATTCGTTTTCAATAAGAGATTGTATTTTCAGGTTTCACTCTGTTTTCTCCTATATTGATACATAAATTTGGAACTCTAAATCAAGCACGGTTTGTGCTAGCCCCTTGAAACTTGACGCAATAAAGTAGTTCTTAGTTCTATGTGAATGGTTTGTTTCCTCTTGAAGTAGCCCTAGGAGGGAGTGGTGAAACACACTTTCGTTTGGAAGAGGTTGCCAAGCTTCCAAAATACTACGAGTGTCCTGAAATCTCAGCATATGTTTTTTCACCCAATCTTGAAGATACTTGGTCGTAATGAGCAGTACACCAAGCCCACTTGGCTCAGCAAATTTCGTTCTTCTAGGTTGAAGCATTCGTTTGCAATAAGAGTTTGAATTTTCAGGTTTCACTCTGTTTTCTCCTATATTGATACAGGAATTTGGAACTCTAAATCAAGCACGGTTTGTGCTAGCCTCTTGAAACATGACCCAATTAAGTAGTTCTAAGTTCTATGTGTATGGTTTGTTTCCTCTTGAAGTAGCCCAAGAAGGGAGTGGTGAAACACAATTTCGTTTGAAACGGGTTGCCAAGCTTCCAAAAAGCTAGGATTTTCTTGAAATCTCAGCATATGTTTTTTCACCCAATCTTGAAGATACTTGGGGGTAATGAGCACTACACCAATCCCAGTTGACTCAGCAAATTTCGTTCTTCTAGGTTGAAGCATTCCTTTGCAATAAGAGTTTGAATTTTCAGGTTTCACTCTGTTTTCTCCTATATTGATACATGAATTTGGAACTCTAAATCAAGCACGGTTTGTGCTAGCCCCTTGAAACTTGACACAATAAAGTAGTTCTAAGTTCTATGTGAATGGTTTGTTTCCTCTTGAAGTAGCCCTAGGAGGGAGTGGTGAAACACACTTTCGTTTGAAACGGGTTGCCAAGCATCCAAAAAACTACGAGTGTCCTGAAATCTCAGCATATGTTTTTTCACCCAATCTTGAAGATACTTGGTGATAATGAGCAGTACACCAATCCCACTGGGTACAGCAAATTTCTTTCTTCTAGGTTGAAGCATTCGTTTTCAGTAAGAGTTTGAATTTTCAGGTTTCACTCTGTATTCTCCTATATTGATAGATGAATTTGGAATTCCAAATCAAACACGGTTTGTGCTAGCCTCTTGAAACTTGACACAATAAAGTAGTTCTAAGTTCTATCTGTATGGTTTGTGTCCAATTGAAGTTTCCCTAGGAGGGAGTGGTGAAACACACTTTCGTTTGGAAGAGGTTGCCAAGCTTCCAAAATACTACGAGTGTCCTGAAATCTCAGCATATGTTTTTTCACCCAATCTTGAAGATACTTGGTGGTAATGAGCAGTACACCAAGCCCACTTGGCTCAGCAAATTTCGTTCTTCTAGGTTGAAGCATTCGTTTGCAATAAGAGTTTGAATTTTCAGGTTTCACTCTGTTTTCTCCTATATTGATACATGAATTTGGAACTCTAAATCAAGCACGGTTTGTGCTAGCCCCTTGAAACTTGACACAATTAAGTAGTTCTATGTCCTATGTGTATGGTTTGTTTCCTCTTGAAGTAGCCCTAGGAGGGAGTGGTGAAACACACTTTCGTTTGAAACGGGTTGCCAAGCTTCCAAAAAACTACGAGTGTCCTGCCATCTCAGCATATGTTCTTTGACCGAATCTTGAAGATACTTGGTGATAATGAGCAGTACACCATTCCCACTGGGTTCAGCAAATTTCGTTCTTCTAGGTTGAAGCATTCGTTGGCAGTAAGAGTTTGAATTTAAAGGTTTCACTCTGTTTTCTCCTATATTGATACATGAATTTGGAACTCCAAATCAAACACGGTTTGTGCTATCCCCTTGAAACTTGACACAATAAAGTAGTTCTAAGTTCTATCTGTATGGTTGTGTCCAATTGAAGTTTCCCTAGGAGGGAGTTCTGAAACACACTTTCGTTTGGAAGAGGTTGCCAAGCTTCCAAAATACTACGAGTGTCCTGAAATCTCAGCATATGTTTTTTCACCCAATCTTGAAGATACTTGGTGGTAATGAGCAGTACACCAATCCCACTTGGCTCAGCAAATTTCGTTCTTCTAGGTTGAAGCATTCGTTTGCAATAAGAGTTTGAATTTTCAGGTTTCACTCTGTTTTCTCCTATATTGATACATGAATTTGGAACTTCAAATCAAGCACGGTTTGTGCTAGCCCCTTGAAACTTGACACAATAAAGTAGTTCTAAGTTCTATGTGAATGGTTTGTTTCCTCTTGAAGTAGCCCTAGGAGGGAGTGGTGAAACACACTTTCGTTTGAAACGGGTTGCCAAGCATCCAAAAAACTACGAGTTTCCTGAAATCTCAGCATATGTTTTTTCACCCAATCTTGAAGATACTTGGTGATAACGAGCAGTACACCAATCCCACTGGGTTCAGCAAATTTCTTTCTTCCAGGTTGAAGCATTCGTTGGCAGTAAGAGTTTGAATTTTCAGGTTTCACTCTGTTTTCTCCTATATTGATAGATGAATTTGGAACTCCAAATCAAACACGGTTTGTGCTAGCCTCTTGAAACTTGACACAATAAAGTAGTTCTAAGTTCTATCTGTATGGTTTGTGTCCAACTGAAGTTTCCCTAGGAGGGAGTGGTGAAACACACTTTCGTTTGGAAGAGGTTGCAAAGCTTCCAAAATACTACGAGTGTCCTGAAATCTCAGCATATGTTTTTTCACCCAATCTTGAAGATACTTGGTGGTAATGAGAAATACACCAAGCCCACTTGGCTCAGCAAATTTCGTTCTTCTAGGTTGAAGCATTCGTTTGCAACAAGAGTTTGAATTTTCAGGTTTCACTCTGTTTTCTCCTATATTGATACATGAATTTGGAACTCTAAATCAAGCACGGTTTGTGCTAGCCCCTTGAAACTTCACACAATTAAGAAGTTCTATGTTCTATGTGTATGGTTTGTTTCCTGTTGAAGTAGCCCTAGGAGGGAGTGGTGAAACACACTTTCGTTTGAAACGGGTTGCCAAGCTTCCAAAATACTACGAGTGTCCTGAAATCTCAGCATATGTTTTGTCACCCAATCTTGAAGATACCTGGTGGTAATGAGCAGTACACCAAGCCCACTAAGCTCAGCAAATTTCGTTCTTCTAGGTTGAAGCATTCGTTTGCAATAAGAGTTTGAATTTTCAGGTTTCACTCTGTTTTCTCCTATATTGATACTTTAATTTGGAACTCTAAATCAAGCACGGTTTGTGCTAGCCTCTTGAAACTTGACACAATTAAGTAGTTCTAAGTTCTATGTGTATGGTTTGTTTCCTCTTGAAGTAGCCCTAGGAGGGAGTGGTGAAACACACTTTCGTTTGAAACGGGTTGCCAAGCTTCCAAAAAGCTAGGATTTTCCTGAAATCTCAGCATATGTTTTTTCAACCAATCTTGAAGATACTTGGTGATAATGAGCAGTACACCAATCCCACTGGGTTCAGCAAATTTCGTTCTTTTAGGTTGAAGCATTCGTTGGCAGTAAGAGTTTGAATTTTCAGGTTTCACTCTGTTTTCTCCTATATTGATAGATGAATTTGGAACTCCAAATCAAACACGGTTTGTGCTAGCCCCTTGAAAACTTGACACAATAAAGTAGTTCTAATTTTATCTGTATGGTTTGTTTCCTCTTGAATTTTCCCTAGGAGGGAGTGGTGAAACACACTTTCGTTTGGAAGAGGTTGCCAAGCTTCCAAAATACTACGAGTGTCCTGAAATCTCAGCATATGTTTTTTCACCCAATCTTGAAGATACTTGGTGATAATGAGCAGTACACCAATCCCATTTGGCTCAGCAAATTTCGTTCTTCTAGGTTGAAGCATTCGTTTGCAATAAGAGTTTGAATTTTCAGGTTTCACTCTGTTTTCTCCTATATTGTAACATGAATTTGGAACTCTAAATCAAGCACGGTTTGTGCTAGCCCCTTGAAACTTGACACAATAAAGTAGTTCTAAGTTCTATGTGAATGGTTTGTTTCCTCTTGAAGTAGCCCTAGGAGGGTGTGGTGAAACACACTTTCGTTTGAAACGGGTTGCCAAGCATCCAAAAAACTACGAGTGTCCTGAAATCTCAGCATATGTTTTTTCACCCAATCTTGAAGATACTTGGTGATAATGAGCAGTACACCAATCCCACTGGGTACAGCAAATTTCTTTCTTCTAGGTTGAAGCATTCGTTTTCAGTAAGAGTTTGAATTTTCAGGTTTCACACTGTTTTCTCCTATATTGATAGATGAATTTGGAACTCCAAATCAAACACGGTTTGTGCTAGCCTCTTGAAACTTGACACAATAAAGTAGTTCTAAGTTCTATCTGTATGGTTTGTGTCCAATTGAAGTTTCCCTAGGAGGGAGTGGTGAAACACACTTTCGTTTGGAAGAGGTTGCCAAGCTTCCAAAATACTACGAGTGTCCTGAAATCTCAGCATATGTTTTTTCACCCAATCTTGAAGATACTTGGTGGTAATGAGCAGTACACCAAGCCCACTTGGCTCAGCAAATTTCGTTCTTCTAGGTTGAAGCATTCGTTTACAATAAGAGTTTGAATTTTCAGGTTTCACTCTGTTTTCTCCTATATTGATACATGAATTTGGAACTCTAAATCAAGCACGGTTTGTGCTAGCCCCTTGAAACTTGACACAATTAAGTAGTTCTATGTCCTATGTGTATGGTTTGTTTCCTCTTGAAGTAGCCCTAGGAGGGAGTGGTGAAACACACTTTCGTTTGAAACGGGTTGCCAAGCTTCCAAAAAACTACGAGTGTCCTGAAATCTCAGCATATGTTTTTTCACCCAATCTTGAAGATACTTGGGGGTAATGAGCACTACACAAATCCCAGTTGACTCAGCAAATTTCGTTCTTCTAGGTTGAAGCATTCGTTTGCAATAAGAGTTTGAATTTTCAGGTTTCATTCTGTTTTCTCCTATATTGATACATGAATTTGGAACTCTAAATCAAGCACGGTTTGTGCTAGCCCCTTAAAACTTGACACAATAAAGTAGTTCTAAGTTCTATGTGAATGGTTTTTTTCCTCTTGAAGTAGCCCTAG
>NW_027517021.1:0-49727 GCF_048772815.1 Callospermophilus lateralis | reverse complement strand
CACAAAATCTTGATGATACTTGGTGGTAATGATCAGTACACAAATCCCACTTGGCTCACCAAATTTTGTGCTTGTAGGTTGATCCGTTCGTCTACAGTAGCAGTTTTTATAGTTAGGTTTCCCTCTGTTCTCTCATATATAGATAGATGAATTTGGAACACTAAATCCAACATGGTTTGTAGTAGCTCCTTGAAACTTGAAAAAATAATGGAGTTCTCAGTTTTGTCTCTATGGTTTGTTTCCTCTTCAAGTAGCCCTAGGCACAGACTGTCTAAAAGCACTTTCATTGAGAGGGGTTGCCAAGCTTCTAAGAATTTACGATTTTCCGAAATACCAGCAAATATTTTTTCACCCAATCTTGATGATACTTGGTGGTAATGATCAGTACACAAATCCCACTTGGCTCACCAAATTTTGTACTTCTAGGTTGAAGCGTACGTCTACAGTAGCAGTTTTTATATTTAGGTTTCCCTCTGTTCTCTCCTATATCTAAAGATGAATTTGGAACTCTAAATCCAACATGGTTTGTAGTAGCTCTTTGAAACTGGACAAAATGAAGGAGTTCTCAGTTTTGTCTCTATGGTTTGTTTCCTCTTCAAGTAGCCCTAGGCACAGACTGTGGAAATGTACTTTCATTGAGATGGGTTGAGAAGCTTCTAAGAAATAACGAGTTTCCGAAATACCAGCAAATATTTTTTCACCCAATCTTGATGATACTTGGTGGTAATGATCAGGACACAAATCCCACTTGGCTCACCAAATTTTGTTCTTCTAGGTTGAAGCGTTCGTCTACAGTAGCAATTTTTATATTTTGTTTCAATCCGTTCTCTCCTATATAAATAGATGAATTTGGAACTCTAAATCCAACATGGTTTATAGTAGCTCTTTGAAACTTGACAAAATAAAGGAGTTCTCAGTTTTGTCTCTATGGTTTGTTTCCTCTTCCAGTAGCCCTAGGCACAGACTGTGGAAAAGCACTTTCATTGAGAGGGGTTGCCAAGCTTCTAAGAAATAACGAGTTTCCGAAATACCAGCAAATATTTTTTACCCACTCTTGATGATACTTGGTGGTAATGATCAGTACACAAATCCCACTTGGCTCACCAAATTTTGTTTTTCTAGGTTGAAGCGTTCGTCTACAGTAGCAGTTTTTATATTTAGGATTCCCTCTGTTCTCTCCTATATAGATAGTTGATTTTGGAACTCTAAATCCAACATGGTTTGTAGTAGCTCTTTGAAACTTGACAAAATGAAGGAGTTCTCAGTTTTGTCTCTATGGTTTGTTTCCTCTTCAAGTAGCCCTAGGCACAGACTGTGGAAATGTACTTTCATTGAGATGGGTTGAGAAGCTTCTAAGAAATAACGAGTTTCCGAAATACCAGCAAATACTTTTTCACCCAAACTTGATGATACTTGGTGGTAATGATCAGTACACAAATCCCACTTGGATCACCAAATTTTGTTCTTCTAGTTTTATGCTTTCGTCTACAGTAGCAGTTTTTATATTTAGTTTCCCTCTGTTCTCTCCTATATAGATAGATGAATTTGGAACTCTAAATCCAACATGGTTTGTAGTAGCTCTTTGAAACTTGATAAACTAAAAAAGTTCTCAGTTTTGTCTCTATGGTTTGTATCCTCTTCAAGTAGTCCAAGGCACAGACTGTGGAAAGCAATTTCACTGAGATGGGTTGCCAAGCTTCTAAGAAATTACGAGTTTACGAAATACCAGCAAATATTTTTTCACCCAATCTTGATGATACTTGGTGGTAATGATCAGTACACAAATCCCACTTGGCTCACCAAATTTTGTGCTTCTAGTTTGATCCGTTCGTCCACAGTAGCAGTTTTTATAGTTAGGTTTCCCTCTGTTCTGTCATATATAGATAGATGAATTTGGAACACTAAATCCAACATGGTTTGTAGTAGCTCCTTGAAACTTGAAAAAATAAAGGAGTTCTCAGTTTTGTCTCCATGGTTTGTTTCCTCTTCCAGTAGCCCTAGGCACAGACTGTTTAAAAGCACTTTCATTGAGAGGGGTTGCCAAGCTTCTAAGAAATAAAGAGTTTCCGAAATACCAGCAAATATTTTTTACCCAAACTTGATGATACTTGGTGGTAATGATCAGTACACAAATCCCACTTGGGTCACCAAATTTTGTGCTTTCAGGTTGATCCGTTCGTCTACAGTAGCAGTTTTTATAGTTAGGTTTCCCTCTGTTCTCTCATATATAGATAGATCAATTTGGAACTCTAAATCCAACATGGTTTGTAGTAACTCTTTGAAACTTGATAAAATAGAAAAGTTCTCAGTTTTGTCTCTATGGTTTGTTTCCTCTTCAAGTACTCCTAGGCACAGACTGTGGAAAGCACTTTCACTGAGATGGGTTGCCAAGCTTCTGAGAAATAACGAGTTCCCAAAATACGAGCAAATATTTTTTCACCCAATCTTGATGATACTTGGTGGTAATGATCAGCACACAAATCCCACTTGGCTCACCAAATTTTGTTCTTCTAGGTTGAAGCGTTCGTCTACAGTAGCAGTTTTTATATTTAGGTTTCCCTCTGTTCTCTCCTATATAGATAGATGTATTTGGAACTCTAAATCCAACATGGTTTGTAGTAGCTCTTTGAAACTTGATAAAATAAAAATTCTCAGTTTTGTCTCTATGGTTTGTTTCCTCTTCAAGTAGTCCTAGGCACAGACTGTGGAAAGCACTTTCACTGAGTTGGTTTGCCAAGCTTCTAAGAAATAACGAGTTTCCGAAATACCAGCAAATATTTTTTTCACCCAATCTTGATGATACTTGGTGGTAATGATCAGTACACAAATCCCACTTGGCTCAACAAATTTTGTTCTTCTAGGTTGACGTGTTCATCTGCAGTAGCAGTTTTAATAGTTAGGTTGTTTCCCTCTGTTCTCTCATATATAGATAGTTGAATTTGGAACTCTAAATACAACATGGTTTGTAGTATCTCCTTGAAACTTGAAAAAATAAAGGAGTTCTCAGTTTTGTCTCTATGGTTTGTTCCCTCTTCAAGTAGCCCTATGCACAGACTGTGGAAAAGCACTTTCATTGAGAGGGGTTGCTAAGCTTCTACGAAATTCCGATTTTCTGAAATACCAGCAAAAATTTTTTCACCCAATCTTGATGATTCTTGATGGTAATGATCAGTACAAAAATCCCACTTGGCTCACCAAATTTTGTACTTCTAGGTTGAAGCGTTCGTCTACAGTAGCAGTTTTTATATTTTGTTTCCCTCTGTTCTCTCCTATATAAATAGATGAATTTGGAACTATAAATCCAACATAGTTTATAGTAGCTCTTTGAAACTTGACAAAATAAAGGAGTTCTCAGTTTTGTCTTTATGGTTTGTTTCCTCTTCCAGTAGCCCTAGGCACAGACTGTGGAAAAGCACTTTCATTGAGAGGGGTTGCCAAGCTTCTAAGAAATAACGAGTTTCCGAAATACCACCAAATATTTTTTCCCAATCTTGATGATACTTGGTGGTAATGATCAGTATACAAATCCCACTTGGCTCACCAAATTTTGTTCTTCTAGGTTGAAGCGTTCGTCTACAGTAGCAGTTTTTATATTTAGGTTTCCCTCTGATCTCTCCTATATAGATAGTTGATTTTGGAACTCTAAATCCAAAATGGTTTGTAGTAGCTCTTTGAAACTTGACAAAATGAAGGAGTTCTCAGTTTTCTCTCTATGTTTGTTTCCTCTTCATGTAGCCCTAGGCACAGACTGTGGAAAAGCACTTTCATTGAGAGGGGTTGCCAAGCTTCTAAGAAATAACGAGTTTCCGAAATACCAGCGAATATTTTTTCACCCAATCTTGATGATACTTTTTGCTAATGATATGTACACAAATCCCACTTGGCTCACCAAATTTTGTTCTTCTAGGTTGAAACGTTCGTCTACAGTAGCAGTTTTTATATTTACTTTTCCCTCTGTTCTCTCCTATATAGATAGATGATTTTGGAACTCTAAATCCAACATCGTTTGTAGTAGCTCTTTGAAACTTGACAAAATGAAGGAGTTCTCAGTTTTCTCTCTATGGTTTGTTTCCTCTTCAAGGAGCCCTAGGCACAGACTGTGGAAATGTACTTTCATTGAGATGGGTTGAGAAGCTTCTAAGAAATAACGAGTTCCGAAATACCAGCAAATATTTTTTCACCCAAACTTGATGATACTTGGTGGTAATGATCAGTACACAAATCCCACTTGGCTCACCAAATTTTGTACTTCTAGTTTGAAGCTTTCGTCTACAGTAGCAGTTTTTATATTTAGGTTTCCCTCTGTTCTCTCCTATATAGATAGATGAATTTGGAACTCTAAATCCAACATGGTTTGTAGTAGCTCCTTGAACTCGATAAAATAAAGGAGTTCTCAGTTTTGTCTCTATGGTTTGTTTCCTCTTCAAGTAGCCGTAGGCACAGACTGTGGAAAAGCACTTTCATTGAGAGGGGTTGCCAAGCTTCTAAGAAATTACGAGTTTCCGAAATACCAGCAAATATTTTTTCACCCAATCTTGATGATACTTGGTGGTAATGATCAGACACCAAATCCCACTTGGCTCACCAAATTTTGTGCTTCTAGTTGATCCGTTCATCTACAGTAGCAGTTTTTATAGTTAGGTTTCCCTCTGTTCTCTCATATATAGATAGATGAATTTGGAACACTAAATCCAACATGGTTTGTAGTAGCTCCTTGAAACTTGAAAAATAAAGGAGTTCTCAAGTTTTGTCTCTATGTGTTTGTTTCCTCTTCAAGTAGCCCTAGGCACAGACTGTCTAAAAGCACTTTCATTGAGAGGGGTTGCCAAGCTTCTAAGAAATTACGATTTTCCGAAATACCAGCAAATATTTTTTCACCCAATCTTGATGATACTTGGTGGTAATGATCAGTACACAAATCCCACTTGGCTCACCAAATTTTGTACTTCTAGGTTGAAGCGTACGTCTACAGTAGCAGTTTTTATATTTAGGTTTCCCTCTGTTCTCTCCTATATAAATAGATGAATTTGGAACTCTAAATCCAACATGGTTTATAGTAGCTCTTTGAAACATGACAAAATAAAGGACTTCTCAGTTTTGTCTCTATGGTTTGTTTCCTCTTCCAGTAGCCCTAGGCACTGACTGTGGAAAAGCACTTTCATTGAGAGGGGTTGCAAATCTTCTAAGAAATTACGAGTTTCCGAAATACCAGCAAATATTTTTTCACCCAATCTTGATGATACTTGGTGGTAATTATCAGTACACAAATCCCACTTGGCTCACCAAATTTTGTTCTTCTAGGTTGAAGCGTTCGTCTACAGTAGCAGTTTTTATATTTAGGTTTCCCTCTGTTCTCTCCTATATAAATAGATGATTTTAGAACTCTAAATCCAACATGGTTTGTAGTAGCTCTTTGAAACTGGACAAAATGAAGGAGTTCTCAGTTTTGTCTCTAAGGTTTGTTTCCTCTTCAAGTAGCCCTAGGCACAGACTGTGGAAATGTACTTTCATTGAGATGGGTTGAGAAGCTTCTAAGAAATAACGAATTTCCGAAATACCAGCAAATATTTTTTCACCCAATCTTGATGATACCTGGTGGTAATGATCAGGACACAAATCCCACTTGGCTCACCAAATTTTGTTCTTCTAGGTTGAAGCGTTCGTCTACAGTAGCAATTTTTATATTTTGTTTCCCTCCGTTCTCTCCTATATAAATAGATGAATTTGGAACTCTAAATCCAACATGGTTTATAGTAGCTCTTTGAAACTTGACAAAATAAAGGAGTTCTCAGTTTTGTCTCTATGGTTTGTTTCCTCTTCCAGTAGCCCTTGGCACAGACTGTGGAAAAGCACTTTCATTGAGAGGGGTTGACAAGCTTCTAAGAAATAACGAGTTTCCGAAATACCAGCAAATATTTTTTACCCACTCTTGATGATACTTGGTGGTAATGATCAGTACACAAATCCCACTTGGCTCACCAAATTTTGTTCTTCTAGGTTGAAGCGTTCGTCTACAGTAGCAGTTTTTATATTTAGGATTCCCTCTGTTCTCTCCTATATAGATAGTTGATTTTGGAACTCTAAATCCAACATGGTTTGTAGTAGCTCTTTGAAACTTGACAAAATGAAGGAGTTCTCAGTTTTGTCTCTATGGTTTGTTTCCTCCTCAAGTAGCCCTAGGCACAGACTGTGGAAATGTACTTTCATTGAGATGGGTTGAGAAGCTTCTAAGAAATAACGAGTTTCCGAAATACCAGCAAATATTTTTTCACCCAAACTTGATGATACTTGGTGGTAATGATCAGTACACAAATCCCAATTGTATCACCAAATTTTGTTCTTCTAGTTTTACGCTTTCGTCTACAGTAGCAGTTTTTATATTTAGTTTCCCTCTGTTCTCTCCTATATAGATAGATGAATTTGGAACTCTAAATCCCACATGGTTTGTTGTAGCTCTTTGAAACTTGATAAACTAAAAAAGTTCTCAGTTTTGTCTCTATGGTTTGTTTCCTCTTCAAGTAGTCTAAGGCACAGACTGTGGAAACCACTTTCACTGAGATGGGTTGCCAAGCTTCTAAGAAATTACGAGTTTCCGAAATACCAGCAAATATTTTTTCACCCAATCTTGATGATACTTGGTGGTAATGATCAGTACACAAATCCCACTTGGCTCACCAAATTTTGTGCTTCTAGGTTGATCCGTTCGTCCACAGTAGCAGTTTTGATAGTTAGGTTTCCCTCTGTTCTCTCATATATAGATAGATGAATTTGAAACACTAAATCCAACATGGTTTCTAGTAGCTCCTTGAAACTTGAAAAAATAAAGGAGTTCTCAGTTTTGTCTCTATGGTTTGTTTCCTCTTCAAGTAGCCCTAGGCACAGACTGTGGAAAAGCACTTTCATTGAGAGGGGTTGCCAAGCTTCTAAGAAATTACGATTTTCCGAAATACTAGCAAATATTTTTTCACCCAATCTTGATGATACTTGGTGGTAATGATCAGTACACAAATTCCACTTGGCTCACCAAATTTTGTACTTCTAGTTTGAAGCATTCGTCTACAGTAGCAGTTTTTATATTGAGGTTTCCCTCTGTTCTCTCCTATATAGATAGATGATTTTGGAACTCTAAATCCAACATGGTTTGTAGTAGCTCTTTGAAACTTGAAAAAATGAAGGAGTTCTCAGTTTTGCTCTATGGTTTGTTTCCTCTTCAAGTAGCCCTAGGCACAGACTGTGGAAATGTACTTTCATTGAGATGGGTTGAGAAGCTTCTAAGAAATAACGAGTTTCCGAAATACCAGCAAATATTTTTTCACCCAAACTTGATGATACTTGGTGGTAATGATCAGTACACAAATCCCACTTGGCTCACCAATTTTTGTTCTTCTAGTTTGAAGCGTTCGTCTACAGTAGCAGTTTTTATATTTAGGTTTCCCTCTGTTCTCTCCTATATAGATAGATGAATTTGGAACTCTAAATCCAACATGGTTTGTAGTAGCTCTTTGAAACTTGATAAAATAAATGAGTTCTCAGTTTTGTCTCTATGGTTTGTTTCCTCTTCAAGTAGCCCTAGGCACAGACTGTGGAAAAGCTCTTTCATTGAGATGGGTTGAGAAGCTTCTAAGAAATAACGAGTTTCCTAAATACCAGCAAATATTTTTTCACCCAAACTTGATGATACTTGGTGGTAATGATCAGTACAAAAATCCCACTTGGCTCACCAAATTTTGTTCTTCTAGTTTGAAGCTTTCGTCTACAGTAGCAGTTTTTATATTTAGGTTTCCCTCTGTTCTCTCCTATATAGATAGATGAATTTGGAACTCTAAATCCAACATGGTTTGTAGTAGCTCTTTGAAACTTGATAAAATAAAAAAGATCTCAGTTTTGTCTCTATGGTTTGTTTCCTCTTCAAGTAGTCCTAGGCACAGACTGTGAAAAGCACTTTCACTTAGATTTGTTGCCAAGCTTCTTAGAAATAACGAGTTTCCAAAATACCAGCAAATATTTTTTCAACCAATCTTGATGATACTTGGTGGTAATGATCAGTACGCAAATCCCACTTGGCTCACCAAATTTTGTTCTTCTAGGTTGATGCGTTCGTCTACAGTAGCAATTTTTATAGTTAGGTTTCCCTCTGTTCTCTATTATATAGATAGATGAATTTGGAACTCTAAATCCAACATGGTTTGTAGTAGCTCTTTGAAACGTGATAAAATAAAGGAGTTCTCAGTTTTGTCTCTATAGTTTGTTTCCTCTTCAAGTAGCCCTAGGCACAGACTGTGGAAAAGCACTATCATTGAGAGGGGTTGCCAAGCTTCTAAGAAATTACGAGTTTCCGAAATACCAGCAAATATTTTTTCACCCAATCTTGATGATACTTGGTGGTAATGATCAGTACACAAATCCCACTTGGCTCACCAAATTTTGTTCTTCTAGGTTGAAGCGTTCGTCTACAGTAGCAGTTTTTATATTTAGGATTTACTCTGTTCTCTCATATATAGATAGATGAATTTGGAACTCTAAATCCAACATGGCTTGTAGTAGCTCATTGAAAGTTTATAAAATAAATGAGTTCTCAGTTTTGTCTTTATGGTTTGTTTCCTCTTCAAGTAGTCCTAGGCACAGACTGTGGAAAGCACTTTCACTGAGATGGGTTGCCAAGTTTCTAAGAAATAACGAGTTTCCAAAATACTAGCAAAGATTTTTTCACCCAATCTTGATGATACTTGGTGGTAATGATCAGTACACAAATCCCACTTGGCTCCCCAAATTTTGTTCTTCTAGGTTGATGCGTTCGTCTACAGTAGCAGCTTTTATACTTAGGTTTCCCTCTGTTCTCTCATATATAGATAGATGAATTTGGAACTCTAAATCCAACATGGTTTGTAGTAGCTCCTTGAAACTTGATAAAAAAAAGGAGTTCTCAGTTTTGTCTCTATGGTTTGTTTCCTCTTCAAGTAGCCCTAGGCACAGACTGTGGAAAAGCACTTTCATTGAGATGGGTTGAGAAGCTTCTAAGAAATAACGAGTTTCTGAAATACCAGCAAATATTTTTTCACCCAAACTTGATGATACTTGGTGGTAATGATCAGTACACAAATCCCACTTGGCTCACCAAATTTTGTTCTTCTAGTTTGAAGCTTTCGTCTACAGTAGCAGTTTTTATATTTAGGTTTCCCTCTGTTCTCTCCTATATAGATAGATGAATTTGGAACTCTAAATCCAACATGGTTTGTAATACCTCTTTGAAACTTGATAAAATAAAAACGTTTTCAGTTTTGTCTCTATGGTTTGTTTCCTCTTCAAGTAGTCCTAGGCACAGACTGTGAAAAGCACTTTCACTGAGATTTGTTGCCAAGCTTCTAAGAAATAACGAGTTTCCAAAATAACAGCAAATATTTTTTCACCCAATCTTGATTATAATTGGAGGTAATGATCAGTACACAAATCCCACTTGGCTCACCAAATTTTGTTCTTCTAGGTTGATGCGTTCGTCTACAGTAGCAGTTTTTATAGTTAGGTTTCCCTCTGTTCTCTCATATATAGATAGAAGAATTTGGAACTATAAATCCAACATGGTTTGTAGTAGCTCTTTGAAACTTGACAAAATAAAGGAGTTCTCAGTTTTGTCTCTATGGTTTGTTTCCTCTTCAAGTAGCCCTAGGCACAGACTGTGGAAAAGCACTTTCATTGAGAGGGGTTGCCAAGCTTCTTAGAAATTACGATTTTCCGAAATACCAGCAAATATTTTTCACCCAATCTTGATGATACTTGGTGGTAATGATCAGTACACAAATCCCAATTGGATCACCAAATTTTGTTCTTCTAGTTTTACGCTTTCGTCTACAGTAGCAGTTTTTATATTTAGTTTCCCTCTGTTCTCTCCTATATAGATAGATGAATTTGGAACTCTAAATCCCACATGGTTTGTAGTAGCTCTTTGAAACTTGATAAAATAAAAAAGTTCTCAGTTTTGTCTCTATGGTTTGTTTCCTCTTCAAGTAGTCCTAGGCACAGACTGTGGAAAGCACTTTCACTGAGATGGGTTTCCAAGCTTCTAAGAAATAACGCGATTCCAAAATACCAGCAAATATTTTTTCACCCAATCTTGATGATACTTGGTGGTAATGATCAGTACACAAATCCCACTTGGCTCACCAAATTTTGTTCTTCTAGGTTGATGCGTTCGTCTACAGTAGCAGTTTTTATGTTTATTTTTCCCTCTGTTCTCTCATATATAGATAGATGAATTTGGAACTCTAAATCCAACATGTTTTGTAGTAGCTCTTTGAAACTTGACAGAATAAAGGAGTTCTCAGTTTTGTCTTTATGGTTTGTTTCCTCTTCAAGTAGTCCTAGGCACAGACTGTGGAAAGCACTTTCACTGAGATGGGTTGCCAAGTTTCTAAGAAATAACCAGTTTCCAAAATACCAGCAAAGATTTTTTCACCCAATCTTGATGATACATGGTGGTAATGATCAGTACACAAATCCCACTTGGCTCCCCATATTTTGTTCTTCTAGGTTGATGCGTTCGTCTACAGTAGCAGCTTTTATACTTAGGTTTCCCTCTGTTCTCTCATATATAGATAGATGAATTTGGAACTCTAAATCCAACATGGTTTGTAGTAGCTCTTTGAATCTTGACAAAATAAAGGAGTTCTCAGTTTTGTCTCTATGGATTGTTTCCTCTTCCAGTAGCCCTAGGCACAGACTGTGGAAAAGCACTTTCATTGAGAGGGGTTGCCAAGCTTCTAAGAAATAACGAGTTTCCGAAATACCAGCAAATATTTTTTAGCCAATCTTGATGATACTTGGTGGTAATGATCAGTGCACAAATCCCACTTGGCTCACCAAATTTTGTTCTTCTAGGTTGAAGCGTTCGTCTACAGTAGCAGTTTTTATATTTAGGTTTTACTCTGTTCTCTGCTATATAGATAGATGAATTTGGAACTCTAAATCCAACATGGTTTGTAGTAGCTCTTTGAAACATGACAAAATAAAGGAGTTCTCAGTTTTGTCTCTATGGTTTGTTTCCTCTTCAAGTAGCCCTAGGCACAGACTGTGGAAAAGCACTTTCATTCAGAGGGGTTGCCAAGCTTCTAAGAAATTACGAGTTTCCGAAATACCAGCAAATATTTTTTCACCCAATCTTGATGATACTTGGTGGTAATGATCAGTACACAAATCACACTTGGCTCACGTAATTTTGTTCTTCTAGGTTGATGCATTCGTCTACAGTAGCAGTTTGTATAGTTAGGTTTCACCCTGTTCTCTCATATATAGATAGATGAATTTGGAACTCTAAATCCAACATGGTTTGTAGTAGCTCTTTGAAACTTGAAAAAATAAAGGAGTTCTCATTTTTTTCTTTATGGTTTGTTTCCTCTTCCAGTAGCCCTAGGCACAGACTGTGAAAAGCACTTTCATTGAGATGGGTTGCCAAGCTTCTAAGAAATAACGAGTTTCCAAAAACCAGCAAATATATTTTCACCCAATCTTGATGATATTTGGTGGTAATGATCAGTACACAAATCCCACTTGGCTCACCAAATTTTGTTCTTCTAGGTTGAAGCATTCGTCTACAGTAGCATTTTTTATAATTAGGTTTCCCTGTGTTCTCTCCTATATAGATTGATGAATTTGGAACTCTAAATCCAACATGGTGTGTAGTAGCTCTTTGAAACTTGACAAAATAAAGGAGTTCCAGTTTTGTTTCTATGGTTTGTTTCCTCTTCAACTATCCCTAGGCACAGACTGTGGAAAAGTACTTTCATTGAGATGGGTTGAGAAGCTTCTAAGAAATAACGAGTTTCCGAAATACCAGCAAATATTTTTCACCCAAACTTGATGATATTTGGTGGTAATGATCAGTACACAAATCCCACTTGGCTCACCATATTTTGTTTTTCTAGTTTGAAGCTTTCGTCTACAGTAGCAGTTTTTATATTTAGGTTTCCCTCTGTTCTCTCCTATATAGATAGATAAATTTGGAACTCTAAATCCAACATGGTTTGTAGTAGCTCTTTGAAACATGATAAAATAAAAAAGTTCTCGGTTTTGTCTCTATGGTTTGTTTCCTCTTCAAGTAGTCCTAGGCACAGACTGTGGAAAGCACTTTCACTGAGATGGGTTGCCAAGCTTCTAAGAAATATCGAGATTCCAAAATACCAGCAAATATTTTTTCACCCAATCTTGATGATACTTGGTGGTAATGATCAGTACACAAATCCCACTTGGCTCACCAAATTTTGTTCTTCTAGGTTGAAGCGTTCGTCTACAGTAGCAGTTTTTATATTTAGGTTTCCCTCTGTTCTCTTGTATATAGATAGATGATTTTGGAACTCTAAATCCAACATGGTTTGTAGTAGCTCTTTGAAACTTGACAAAATGAAGGAGTTCTCAGTTTTGTCTCTATGGTTTGATTCCTCTTCAAGTAGCCCTAGGCACAGACTGTGGAAATGTACTTTCATTGAGATGGGATGAGAGACTTCTAAGAAATAACGAGTTTCCGAAATACCAGCAAATATTTTTTCACCCAAAATTGATGATACTTGGTGGTAATGATCAGTACACAAATCCCACTTGGATCACCAACTTTTGTTCTTCTAGTTTGAAGCGTTCGTCTACAGTAGCAGTTTTTATATTTAGGTTTCCCTCTGTTCTCTCCTATATAGATGAAGAATTTTAACTCTAAATCCAACATGGTTTGTAGTAGCTCTTTGAAACTTGATAAAATTAAAAAGTTCTCAGTTTTGTCTCTATTGTTTGTTTCCTCTTCAAGTAGTCCTAGGCACAGACTGTGGAAAGCACTTTCACTGAGATGGGTTTCCAAGCTTCTAAGAAATAACGAGATTCCAAAATACCAGCAAATATTTTTTCACCCAATCTTGATGATACTTGGTGGTAATGATCAGTACACAAATCCCACTTGGCTCACCAAATTTTGTTCTTCTAGGTTGATGCGTTCGTCTACAGTAGCAGTTTTTATGTTTAGGTTTCCCTCTGTTCTCTCATATATAGATAGATGAATTTGGAACTCTAAATCCAACATGGTTTGTAGTAGCTCCTTGAAAGTTTATAAAATAAAAGAGGTCTCAGTTTTGTCTTTATGGTTTGTTTCCTCTTCAAGTAGTCCAAGGCACAGACTGTGGAAAGCACTTTCACTGAGATGGGTTGCCAAGTTTCTAAGAAATAACAAGTTTCCAAAATACCAGCAAAGATTTTTTCACCCAATCTTGATGATACATGGTGGTAATGATCAGTACACAAATCCCACTTGGCTCCCCATATTTTGTTCTTCTAGGTTGATGCGTTCGTCTACAGTAGCAGCTTTTATACTTAGGTTTCCCTCTGTTCTCTCATATATAGATAGATGAATTTGGAACTCTAAATCCAACATGGTTTGTAGTAGCTCCATGAACCTTGATAAAATAAAGGAGTTCTCAGTTTTGTCTCTATGGTTTGTTTCCTCTTCAAGTAGCCCTAGGCACAGACTGTGGAAAAGCACTTTCATTGAGATGGGTTGAGAAGCTTCTAAGAAATAACGAGTTTCTGAAATACCAGCAAATATTTTTTCACCCAAACTTGATGATACTTGGTGGTAATGATCAGTACACAAATCCCACTTGGCTCACCAAATTTTGTTCTTCTAGTTTGAAGCTTTCATCTACAGTAGCAGTTTTTGTATTTAGGTTTCCCTCTGGTCTCTCCTATATAGATACATGAATTTGGAATTCTAAATCCAACATGGTTTGTAATAGCTCTTTGAAACTTGATAAAATAAAAACGTTCTCAGTTTTGTCTCTATGGTTTGTTTCCTCTTCAAGTAGTCCTAGGCACAGACTGTGAAAAGCACTTTCACTGAGATTTGTTGCCAAGCTTCTAAGAAATAACGAGTTTCCAAAATACCAGCAAATATTTTTTCACCCAATCTTGATTATACTTGGTGGTAATGATCAGTACACAAATCCCACTTGGCTCACCAAATTTTGTTCTTCTAGGTTGATGCGTTCGTCTACAGTAGCAGTTTTTATAGTTAGGTTTCCCTCTGTTCTCTCCTATATAGATAGATGAATTTGGAACTCTAAATCCAACATGGTTTGTAGTAGCTCTTTGAATCTTGACAAAATAAAGGAGTTCTCAGTTTTGTATCTATGGATTGTTTCCTCTTCAAGTAGCCCTAGGCACAGACGGTGGAAAAGCACTTTCATTGAGAGGGGTTGCCAAGCTTATTAGAAATTACGATTTTCCCGAAATACAAGCAAATATTTTTCACCCAGTCTTGATGATACTTGGTGGTAATGATCAGTGCACAAATCCCACTTGGCTCACCAAATTTTGTTCTTCTAGGTTGAAGCGTTCGTCTACAGTAGCAGTTTTTATATTTAGGTTTTACTCTGTTCTCTCATATATAGATAGATGAATTTGGAACTCTAAATCCAACATGGTTTGTAGTAGCTCTTTGAAACATGACAAAATAAAGGAGTTCTCAGTTTTGTCTCTATGGTTTGTTTCCTGTTCAAGTAGCCCTAGGCACAGACTGTGGAAAAGCACTTTCATTCAGAGGGGTTGAAAAGCTTCTTAGAAATTACGAGTTTCCGAAATACCAGCAAATATTTTTCACCCAATCTTGATGATACTTGGTGGTAATGATCAGTACACAAATCCCACTTGGCTCACCAAATTTTGTTCTTCTAGGTTGAAGCGTTCGTCTACAGTAGCAGTTTTTATATTTAGGTTTCCCTCTGTTCTCTCCTATATAGATAGATGATTTTGGAACTCTAAATCCAACAAGGTTTGTAGTAGCTCTTTGAAACTTGACAAAATGAAGGAGTTCTGAGTTTTGTCTCTATGGTTTGTTTCCTCTTCAAGTAGCCCTAGGCACAGACTGTGGAAATGTACTTTCATTGAGATGGGATGAGAGGCTTCTAAGAAATAACGAGTTTCCTAAATACCAGCAAATATTTTTTCACCCAAACTTGATGATACTTGGTGGTAATGATCAGTACACAAATCCCACTTGGCTCACCAAATTTTGTTCTTCTAGTATGAAGCGTTCGTCTACAGTAGCAGTTTTTATATTTAGGTTTCCCTCTGTTCTCTCCTATATAGATGAAGAATTTTAACTCTAAATCCAACATGGTTTGTAGTAGCTCTTTGAAACTTGATAAAATAAAAAAGTTCTCAGTTTTGTCTCTATGGTTGTTTCCTCTTCAAGTAGTCCTAGGCACAGACTGTGGACAGCACTTTCACTGAGATGGGTTGCCAAGCTTCTAAGAAATAACGAGATTCCAAAATACCAGCAAATATTTTTTCACCCAATCTTGATGATACTTGGTGGTAATGATCAGTACACAAATCCCACTTGGCTCACCAAATTTTGTCTTCTGGGTTGATGTGTTCGTCTACAGTAGTTTTTTATGTTTAGGTTCCTCTGTTCTCTCATATATAGATAGATGAATTTGGAACTCTAAATCCAACATGGTTTGTAGTAGCTCCTTGAAAGTTTATAAAATAAAGGAGTTCTCAGTTTTGTCTCTATGGTTTGTTTCCTCTTCCAGTAGCCCTAGGCACAGACTGTGGAAAAGCACTTTCATTGAGAGGGGTTGCCAAGCTTCTAAGAAATAACGAGTTTCCGAAATACCAGCAAATATTTTTTAGCCAATCTTGATGATACTTGTTGCTAATGATCAGTACACAAATCCCACTTGGCTCACCAAATTTTGTTCTTCTAGGTTGAAGCGTTCGTCTACAGTAGCAATTTTTACATTTAGGTTTCCCTCTGTTCTCTGCTATATAGATAGATGAATTTGGAACTCTAAATCCAACATGGTTTGTAGTAGCTCTTGAAACTTGACAAAATAAAGGAATTCTCAGTTTTGTCTCTATGGTTTGTTTCCTCTTCAAGTAGCCCTAGGCACAGACTGTGGAAAGCACTTTCATTGAGATGGGTTGCCAAGCTTCTAAGAAATAACGAGTTTCCGAAAAACCAGCAAATATATTTTCACCCAATCTTGATGATATTTGGTGGTAATGATCAGTACACAAATCCCACTTGGCTCACCAAATTTTGTTCTTCTAGGTTGAAGCATTCGTCTACAGTAGCAGTTTTATATTAGGTTTCAATGTGTTCTCTCCTATATATTGATGAATTTGGAACTCAAAATCCAACATGGTGTGTAGTAGCTCTTTGAAACTTGACAAAATAAAGGAGTTCCAGTTTTGTTTCTATGGGTTTGTTTCCTCTTCAAGTATCCCTAGGCACAGACTGTGGAAAAGTACTTTCATTGAGATGGGTTGAGAAGCTTCTAAGAAATAACGAGTTTCCGAAATACCAGCAAATATTTTTCACCCAAACTTGATGAAACTTGGTGGTAATGATCAGTACACAAATCCCACTTGGCTCACCAAATTTTGTTTTTCTAGTTTGAAGCTTTCGTCTACAGTAGCAGTTTTTATATTTAGGTTTCCCTCTGTTCTCTCCTATATAGATAGATAAATTTGGAACTCTAAATCCAACATGGATTGTAGTAGCTCTTTGAAACATGATAAAATAAAAAAGTTCTCGGTTTTGTCTCTATGGTTTGTTTCCTCTTCAAGTATTCCTAGGCACAGACTGTGGAAAGCACTTTCACTGAGATGGGTTGCCAAGCTTCTAAGAAATATCGAGATTCCAAAATACCAGCAAATATTTTTTCTCCCAATCTTGATGATACTTGGTGGTAATGATCAGTACACAAATCCCACTTGGCTCACCAAATTTTGTTCTTCTAGGTTGATGCGTTCGTCTCCAGTAGCAGTTTTTATGTTTAGGTTTCCCTCTGTTCTCTCATATATAGATAGATGAATTTGGAACTCTAAATCCAACATGGTTTGTAGTAGCTCCTTGAACCTTGATAAAATAAAGGAGTTCTCAGTTTTGTCTCTATGGTTTGTTTCCTCTTCAAGTACCCCTAGGCACAGACTGTGGAAAAGCACTTTCATTTAGAGGGGTTGCCAAGCTTCTTAGAAATTACGAGTTTCCGAAATACCAGCAAATATTTTTCTGCCAATCTTGATGATACTTGGTGGTAATGATCAGCACACAAATTCCACTTGGCTCACCAAATTTTGTTCTTCTAGGTTGAAGCGTTCGTCTACAGTAGCAGTTTTTATATTTAGGTTTCCCTCTGTTCTCTCCTATATAGATAGATGATTTTGGAACTCTAAATCCTACATGGTTTGTAGTAGCTCTTTAAAACTTGACAAAATGAAGGAGTTCTCAGTTTTGTCTCTATGGTTTGTTTCCTCTTCAAGTAGCCCTAGGCACAGACTGTGGAAATGTACTTTCATTGAAATGGGATGAGAGGCTTCTAAGAAATAACGAGTTTCCGAAATACCAGCAAATATTTTTTCACCCAAACTTGATGATACTTGGTGGTAATGATCAGTACACAAATCCCACTTGGCTCACCAAATTTTGTTCTTCTAGTTTGAAGCGTTCGTCTACAGTAGCAGTTTTTATATTTAGGTTTCCCTCTGTTCTCTCCTATATAGTTGAAGAATTTTAACTCTAAATCCAACATGGTTTGTAGTAGCTCTTTGAAACTTGATAAAATAAAAAAGTTCTCAGTTTTGTCTCTATGGTTTGTTTCCTCTTCAAGTAGTCCTAGGCACAGACTGTGGAAAGCACTTTCACTGAGATGGGTTGCCAAGATTCTAAGAAATAACGAGATTCCAAAATACCAGCAAATAGTTTTTCACCCAATCTTGATGATACTTGGTGGTAATGATCAGTACACAAATCCCACTTGGCTCCCCAAATTTGGTTCTTCTAGGTTGATGCGTTCGTCTACAGTAGCAGTTTTTATGTTTAGGTTTCCCTCTGTTCTCTCATATATAGATAGATGAATTTGGAACTCTAAATCCAACATGGTTTGTAGTAGCTCCTTGAAAGTTTATAAAATAAAGGAGTTCTCAGTTTTGCCTCTATGGTTTGTTTCCTCTTCAAGTAGCCCTAGGCACAGACTGTGGAAAAGTACTCTCATTGAGATGGGTTGAGAAGCTTCTAAGAAATAACGAGTTTCCGAAATACCAGCAAATATTTTTCACCCAAACATGATGATATTTGGTGGCAATGATCAGTACACAAATCCCACTTGGCTCACCAAATTTTGTTCTTCTAGTTTGAAGCTTTCGTCTACAGTAGCAGTTTTTATGTTTAGGTTTCCCTCTGTTCTCTCATATATAGATAGATGAATTTGGAACTCTAAATCCAACATGGTTTGTAGTAGCTCTTTGAAACTTGAAAAAATAAAGGAGTTCTCATTTTTTTCTTTATGGTTTGTTTCCTCTTCCAGTAGCCCTAGGCACAGACTGTGGACAGCACTTTCACTGAGATGGGTTGCCAAGCTTCTAAGAAATAACGAGATTCCAAAATACCAGCAAATATTTTTTCACCCAATCTTGATGATACTTGGTGGTAATGATCAGTACACAAATCCCACTTGGCTCACCAAGTTTTGTTCTTCTGGGTTGATGTGTTCGTCTACAGTAGCAGTTTTTATGTTTAGGTTTCCCTCTGTTCTCTCATATATAGATAGATGAATTTGGAACTCTAAATCCAACACGGTTTGTAGTAGCTCCTTGAAAGTTTATAAAATAAAGGAGTTCTCAGTTTTGTCTCTATGGTTTGTTTCCTCTTCCAGTAGCCCTAGGCACAGACTGTGGAAAAGCACTTTCATTGAGAGGGGTTGCCAAGCTTCTAAGAAATAACGATTTTCCGAAATACCAGCAAATATTTTTTAGCCAATCTTGATGATACTTGTTGCTAATGATCAGTACACAAATCCCACTTGGCTCACCAAATTTTGTTCTTCTAGGTTGAAGCGTTCGTCTACAGTAGCAATTTTTACATTTAGGTTTCCCTCTGTTCTCTGCTATATAGATAGATGAATTTGGAACTCTAAATCCAACATGGTTTGTAGTAGCTCTTGAAACTTGACAAAATAAAGGAATTCTCAGTTTTGTCTCTATGGTTTGTTTCCTCTTCAAGTAGCCCTAGGCACAGACTGTGGAAAACACTTTCATTGAGATGGGTTTCCAAGCTTCTAAGAAATAACGAGTTTCCGAAATACCAGCAAATATTTTTTCACCCAATCTTGATGATACTTGGTGGTAATGATCAGTACACAAATCACACTTGGCTCACGTAATTTTGTTCTTCTAGGTTGATGCATTCGTCTACAGTAGCAGTTTGTATAGTTAGGTTTCACCCTGTTCTCTCATATATAGATAGATGAATTTGGAACTCTAAATCCAACATGGTTTGTAGTAGCTCTTTGAAACTTGAAAAAATAAAGGAGTTCTCATTTTTTTCTTTATGGTTTGTTTCCTCTTCCAGTTGCCCTAGGCACAGACTGTGAAAAGCACTTTCATTGAGATGGGTTGCCAAGCTTCTAAGAAATAACGAGTTTCCAAAAAACCAGCAAATATATTTTCACCCAATCTTGATGATATTTGGTGGTAATGATCAGTACACAAATCCCACTTGGCTCACCAAATTTTGTTCTTCTAGGTTGAAGCATTCGTCTACAGTAGCAGTTTTTATATTTAGGTTTCCCTGTGTTCTCTCCTATATAGATTGATGAATTTGGAACTCAAAATCCAACATGGTGTGTAGTAGCTCTTTGAAACTTGACAAAATAAAGGAGTTCCAGTTTTGTTTCTATGGTTTGTTTCCTCTTCAAGTATCCCTAGGCACAGACTGTGGAAAAGTACTTTCATTGAGATGGGTTGAGAAGCTTCTAAGAAATAACGAGTTTCCGAAATACCAGCAAATATTTTTCACCCAAACTTGATGATATTTGGTGGTAATGATCAGTACACAAATCCCACTTGGCTCACCAAATTTTGTTTTTCTAGTTTGAAGCTTTCGTCTACAGTAGCAGTTTTTATATTTAGGATTCCCTCTGTTCTCTCCTATATAGATAGATAAATTTGGAACTCTAAATCCAACATGGTTTGTAGTAGCTCTTTGAAACATGATAAAATAAAAAAGTTCTCGGTTTTGTGTCTATGGTTTGTTTCCTCTTCAAGTATTCCTAGGCACAGACTGTGGAAAGCACTTTCACTGAGATGGGTTGCCAAGCTTCTAAGAAATATCGAGATTCCAAAATACCAGCAAATATTTTTTCTCCCAATCTTGATGATACTTGGTGGTAATGATCAGTACACAAATCCCACTTGGCTCACCAAATTTTGTTCTTCTAGGTTGATGCGTTCGTCTCCAGTAGCAGTTTTTATGTTTAGGTTTCCCTCTGTTCTCTCATATATAGATAGATGAATTTGGAACTCTAAATCCAACATGGTTTGTAGTAGCTCCTTGAACCTTGATAAAATAAAGGAGTTCTCAGTTTTGTCTCTATGGTTTGTTTCCTCTTCAAGTACCCCTAGGCACAGACTGTGGAAAAGCACTTTCATTTAGAGGGGTTGCCAAGCTTCTTAGAAATTACGAGTTTCCGAAATACCAGCAAATATTTTTCTGCCAATCTTGATGATACTTGGTGGTAATGATCAGCACACAAATTCCACTTGGCTCACCAAATTTTGTTCTTCTAGGTTGAAGCGTTCGTCTACAGTAGCAGTTTTTATATTTAGGTTTCCCTCTGTTCTCTCCTATATAGATAGATGATTTTGGAACTCTAAATCCTACATGGTTTGTAGTAGCTCTTTAAAACTTGACAAAATGAAGGAGTTCTCAGTTTTGTCTCTATGGTTTGTTTCCTCTTCAAGTAGCCCTAGGCACAGACTGTGGAAATGTACTTTCATTGAAATGGGATGAGAGGCTTCTAAGAAATAACGAGTTTCCGAAATACCAGCAAATATTTTTTCACCCTAACTTGATGATACTTGGTGGTAATGATCAGTACACAAATCCCACTTGGCTCACCAAATTTTGTTCTTCTAGTTTGAAGCGTTCGTCTACAGTAGCAGTTTTTATATTTAGGTTTCCCTCTGTTCTCTCCTATATAGATGAAGAATTTTAACTCTAAATCCAACATGGTTTGTAGTAGCTCTTTGAAAATTGATAAAATAAAAAAGTTCTCAGTTTTCTCTCTATGGTTTGTTTCCTCTTCAAGTAGTCCTAGGCACAGACTGTGGAAAGCACTTTCACTGAGATGGGTTGCCAAGATTCTAAGAAATAACGAGATTCCAAAATACCAGCAAATAGTTTTTCACCCAATCTTGATGATACTTGGTGGTAATGATCAGTACACAAATCCCACTTGGCTCACCAAATTTTGTTCTTCTAGGTTGATGCGTTCGTCTACAGTAGCAGTTTTTATGTTTAGGTTTCCCTCTGTTCTCTCATATATAGATAGATGAATTTGGAACTCTAAATCCAACATGGTTTGTAGTAGCTTCTTGAAAGTTTATAAAATAAAGGAGTTCTCAGTTTTGTCTCTATGGTTTGTTTCCTCTTCAAGTAGTCCTAGGCACACACTGTGGAAAAGCACTTTCATTGAGAGGGGTTGCCAAGCTTCTAAGAAATTACGAGTTTCCGAAATACCAGCAAATATTTTTTCACCCAAACTTGATGATACTTGGTGGTATTGATCAGTACACAAATCCCACTTGGCTCACCAAATTTTGTTCTTCTAGGTTGAAGCGTTCGTCTACAGTAGCAGTTTTTATATTTAGGTTTCGCTTTGTTCTCTCATATATAGATAGATGAATTTGGAACTCTAAATCCAACATGGTTTGTAGTAGCTCTTTGAAACTTGAAAAAATAAAGGAGTTCTCATTTTTTTCTTTATGGTTTGTTTCCTCTTCCAGTAGCCCTAGGCATAGACTGTGAAAAGCACTTTCATTGAGATGGGTTGCCAAGCTTCTAAGAAATAACGAGTTTCCGAAATACCAGCAAATATTTTTTCACCCAAACTTGATGATACTTGGTGGTAATGATCAGTACACAAATCCCACTTGGCTCACCAAATTTTGTTCTTCTAGTTTGAAGCGTTCGTCTACAGTAGCAGTTTTTATATTTAGGTTCCCTCTGTTCTCTCCTATATAGATGAAGAATTTTAACTCTAAATCCAACATGGTTTGTAGTAGCTCTTTGAAACTTGATAAAATAAAAAAGTTCTCAGTTTTGTCTCTATGGTTTGTTTCCTCTTCCAGTAGCCCTAGGCACAGACTGTGAAAAGCACTTTCATTGAGATGGGTTGCCAAGATTCTAAGAAAAAAGAGTTTCCAAAAAACCAGCAAATATATTTTCACCCAATCTTGATGATACTTGGTGGTAATGATCAGTACACAAATCCCACTTGGCTCACCAAATTTTGTTCTTCTAGGTTGAAGCATTCGTCTACAGTAGCAGTTTTTATATTTAGGTTTCCCTGTGTTCTCTCCTATATAGATTGATGAATTTGGAACTCTAAATCCAACATGGTGTGTAGTAGCTCTTTGAAACTTGACAAAATAAAGGAGTTCCAGTTTTGTCTCTATGGTTTGTTTCCTCTTCAAGTAGCCCTAGGCACAGACTGTGGAAAAGTACTCTCATTGAGATGGGTTGAGAAACTTCTAAGAAATAACGAGTTTCCGAAATACCAGCAAATATTTTTCACCCAAACTTGATGATATTTGGTGGTAATGATCAGTACACAAATCCCACTTGGCTCACCAAATTTTGTTCTTCTAGTTTGAAGCTTTCGTCTACAGTACCAGTTTTTATGTTTAGGTTTCCCTCTGTTCTCTCATAAATAGATAGATGAATTTGGAACTCTAAATCCAACATGGTTTGTAGTAGCTCTTTGAAACTTGAAAAAAGAAAGGAGTTCTCATTTTTTTCTTTATGGTTTGTTTCCTCTTCCAGTAGCCCTAGGCATAGACTGTGAAAAGCACTTTCATTGAGATGGGTTGCCAAGCTTCTAAGAAATAAGGAGATTCCGAAATACCAGCAAATATTTTTTCACCCAAACTCGATGATACTTGGTGGTAATGATCAGTACACAAATCCCACTTGGCTCACCAAATTTTGTTCTTCTAGTTTGAAGCGTTCGTCTACAGTAGCAGTTTTTATATTTAGGTTTCCCTCTGTTCTCCCCTATATAGATGAAGAATTTTAACTCTAAATCCAACATGGTTTGTAGTAGCTCTTTGAAACTTGATAAAATAAAAAAGTTCTCAGTTTTGTCTCTATGGTTTGTTTCCTCTTCAAGTAGTCCTAGGCACAGACTGTGGACAGCACTTTCACTGAGATGGGTTGCCAAGCTTCTAAGAAATAACGAGATTCCAAAATACCAGCAAATATTTTTTCACCCAATCTTGATGATACTTGGTGGTAATGATCAGTACACAAATCCCATGGGCTCACGAAATTTTGTTCTTCTGGGTTGATGTGTTCGTCTACAGTAGCAGTTTTTATGTTTAGGTTTCCCTCTGTTCTCTCATATATAGATAGATGAATTTTTAACACTAAATCCAACATGGTTTGTAGTAGCTCCTTGAAAGTTTATAAAATAAAGGAGTTCTCAGTTTTGTCTCTATGGTTTGTTTCCTCTTCCAGTAGCCCTAGGCACAGACTGTGGAAAAGCACTTTCATTGTGAGGGGTTGCCAAGCTTCTAAGAAATAACGAGTTTCCGAAATACCAGCAAATATTTTTTTAGCCAATCTTGATGATACTTGTTGCTAATGATCAGTACACAAATCCCACTTGGCTCACCAAATTTTGTTCTTCTAGGTTGAAGCGTTCGTCTACAGTAGCAATTTTTATATTTAGGTTTCCCTCTGTTCTCTGCTATATAGATAGATGAATTTGGAACTCTAAATCCAACATGGTTTGTAGTAGCTCTTGAAACTTGACAAAATAAAGGAATTCTCAATTTTGTCTCTATGGTTTGTTTCCTCTTCAAGTAGCCCTAGGCACAGACTGTGGAAAGCACTTTCATTGAGATGGGTTTCCAAGCTTCTAAGAAATAACGAGTTTCCGAAATACCAGCAAATATTTTTTCACCCAATCTTGATGATACTTGGTGGTAATGATCAGTACACAAATCACACTTGGCTCACGAAATTTTGTTCTTCTAGGTTGATGCATTCGTCTACAGTAGCAGTTTGTATAGTTAGGTTTCACCCTGTTCTCTCATATATAGATAGATGAATTTGGAACTCTAAATCCAACATGGTTTGTAGTAGCTCTTTGAAACTTGAAAAAATAAAGGAGTTCTCATTTTTTTCTTTATGGTTTGTTTCCTCTTCCAGTAGCCCTAGGCACAGACTGTGAAAAGCACTTTCATTGAGATGGGTTGCCAAGCTTCTAAGAAATAACGAGTTTCCAAAAAACCAGAAAATATATTTTCAGCCAATCTTGATGATACCTGGTGGTAATGATCAGTACACAAATCCCACTTGGCTCACCAAATTTTGTTCTTCTAGGTTGAAGCATTCGTCTACAGTAGCAGTTTTTATATTTAGGTTTCCCTGTGTTCTCTCCTATATAGATTGATGAATTTGGAACTCTAAATCCAACATGGTGTGTAGTAGCTCTTTGAAACTTGACAAAATAAAGGAGTTCCAGTTTTGTCTCTATGGTTTGTTTCCTCTTCAATAGCCCTAGGCACAGACTGTGGAAAAGTACTTTCATTGAGATGGGTTGAGAAGCTTCTAAGAAATAACGAGTTTCCGAAATACCAGCAAATATTTTTCACCCAACCTTGATGATATTTGGTGGTAATGATCAGTACACAAATCCCACTTGGTTCACCAAATTTTGTTCTTCTAGTTTGAAGCTTTCGTCTACAGTAGCAGTTTTTATATTTAGGTTTCCCTCTGTTCTCTCCTATATAGATAGATAAATTTGGAACTCTAAATCCAACATGGTTTGTAGTAGCTCTTTGAAACATGATAAAATAAAAAAGTTCTCGGTTTTGTCTCTATGGTTTGTTTCCTCTTCAAGTAGTCCTAGGCACAGACTGTGGAAAGCACTTTCACTGAGATGGGTTGCCAAGCTTCTAAGAAATAACGAGATTCCAAAATACCAGCAAATATTTTTTCACCCAATCTTGATGATACTTGGTGGTAATGATCAGTACACAAATCCCACTTGGCTCACCAAATTTTGTTCTTCTAGGTTGATACGTTCGTCTCCAGTAGCAGTTTTTATGTTTAGGTTTCCCTCTGTTCTCTGCTATATAGATAGATGAATTTGGAACTCTAAATCTAACATGGTTTGTAGTAGCTCTTGAAACTTGACAAAATAAAGGAATTCTGAGTTTGTCTCTATGGTTTGTTTCCTCTTCAAGTAGCCCTAGGCACAGACTGTGGAAAGCACTTTCATTGAGATGGGTTTCCAAGCTTCTAAGAAATAACGAGATTCCAAAATACCAGCAAATATTTTTTCACCCAATCTTGATTTTACTTGGTGGTAATGATCAGTACACAAATCCCACTTGGCTCACCAAATTTTGTTCTTCTAGTTTGAAGCGTTCGTCTACAGTAGCAGTTTTTATATTTAGGTTTCCCTCTGTTCTCTCCTATATAGATGAAGAATTTTAACTCTAACTCCAACATGGTTTGTAGTAGCTCTTTGATACTTGATAAAATAAAAAAGTTCTCAGTTTTGTCTCTATGGTTTGTTTCCTCTTCAAGTAGTCCTAGGCACAGACTGTGGAAAGCACTTTCACTGAGATGGGTTGCCAAGCTTCTAAGAAATAACGAGATTCCAAAATACCAGCAAATAGTTTTTCACCCAATCTTGATGATACTTGGTGGTAATGATCAGTACACAAATCCCACTTGGCTCACCAAATTTTGTTCTTCTAGGTTGATGCGTTCGTCTACAGTAGCAGTTTTTATGTTTAGGTTTCCCTCTGTTCTCTCATATATAGATAGATGAATTTGGAACTCTAAATCCAACATGGTTTGTAGTAGCTCCTTGAAAGTTTATAAAATAAAGGAGTTCTCAGTTTTGTCTCTATGGTTTGTTTCCTCTTCAAGTAGCCCTAGGCACACACTTTGGAAAAGCACTTTCATTGAGAGGGGTTGCCAAGCTTCTAAGAAATTACGAGTTTCCGAAATACCAGCAAATATTTTTTCACCCAAACTTGATGATACTTGGTGGTAATGATCAGTACACAAATCCCACTTGGCTCACCAAATTTTGTTCTTCTAGGTTGAAGCGTTCGTCTACAGTAGCAGTTTTTATATTTAGGTTTCGCTCTGTTCTCTCATATATAGATAGATGAATTTGGAACTCTAAATCCAACATGGTTTGTAGTAGCTCTTTGAAACTTGAAAAAATAAAGGAGTTCTCATTTTTTTCTTTATGGTTTGTTTCCTCTTCCAGTAGCCCTAGGCACAGACTGTGAAAAGCACTTCCATTGAGATGGGTTGCCAAGCTTCTAAGAAATAAGGAGTTTCCGAAATACCAGCAAATATTTTTTCACCCAAACTTGATGATACTTGGTGGTAATGATCAGTACACAAAACCCACTTGGCTCACCAAATTTTGTTCTTCTAGTTTGAAGCGTTCGTCTACAGTAGCAGTTTTTATATTTAGGTTTCCCTCTGTTCTCTCCTATATAGATGAAGAATTTTAACTCTAAATCCAACATGGTTTGTAGTAGCTCTTTGAAACTTGATAAAATAAAAAAGTTCTCGGTTTTGTCTCTATGGTTTGTTTTCTCTTCAAGTAGTCCTAGGCACAGACTGTGGAAAGCACTTTCACTGAGATGGGTTGCCAAGCTTCTAAGAAATAACGAGATTCCAAAATACCAGCAAATATTTTTTCACCCAATCTTGATGATACTTGGTGGTAATGATCAGTACACAAACCCCACTTGGCTCACCAAATTTTGTTCTTCTAGGTTGATGCGTTCGTCTACAGTAGCAGTTTTTATGTTTAGGTTTCCCTCTGTTCTCTCATATATAGATAGATGAATTTGGAACTATAAATCCAACATGGTTTGTAGTAGCTCCTTGAAACTTTATGAAATAAAGGAGTTCTCAGTTTTGTCTTTATGGTTTGTTTCCTCTTCAAGTAGTCCTAGGCACAGACTGTAGAAAGCACTTTCATTGAGATGGGTTGCCAAGTTTCTAAGAAATAACGAGTTTCCAAAATACCAGCAAAGATTTTTTCACCCAATCTTGATGATACTTGGTGGTAATGATCAGTACACAAATCCCACTTGGCTCCCCAAATTTTGTTCTTCTAGGTTGATGCGTTCGTTTACAGTAGCAGCTTTTATACTTAGGATTCCCTCTGTTCTCTCATATATAGATAGATGAATTTGGAACTCTAAATCCAACATGGTTTGTAGTAGCTCCTTGAAAGTTTATAAAATAAAGGAGTTCTCAGTTTTGTCTCTATGGTTTGTTTCCTCTTCCAGTAGCCCTAGGCACAGACTGTGGAAAAGCACTTTCATTGAGAGGGGTTGCCAAGCTTCTAAGAAATAACGAGTTTCCGAAATACCAGCAAATATTTTTTAGCCAATCTTGATGATACTTGTTGCTAATGATCAGTACACAAATCCCACTTGGCTCACCAAATTTTGTTCTTCTAGGTTGAAGCGTTCGTCTACAGTAGCAATTTTTATATTTAGGTTTCCCTCTGTTCTCTGCTATATAGATAGATGAATTTGGAACTCTAAATCCAACATGGTTTGTAGTAGCTCTTGAAACTTGACAAAATAAAGAATTCTCAGTTTTGTCTCTATGGTTTGTTTCCTCTTCAAGTAGCCCTAGGCACAGACTGTGGAAAGCACTTTCATTGAGATGGGTTTCCAAGCTTCTAAGAAATAACGAGTTTCCGAAATACCAGCCAATATTTTTTCACCCAATCTTGATGATACTTGGTGGTAATGATCAGTACACAAATCACACTTGGCTCACGAAATTTTGTTCTTCTAGGTTAATGCATTCGTCTACAGTAGCAGTTTGTATAGTTAGGTTTCACCCTGTTCTCTCATATATAGATAGATGAATTTGGAACTCTAAATCCAACATGGTTTGTAGTAGCTCTTTGAAACTTGAAAAAATAAAGGAGTTCTCATTTTTTTCTTTATGGTTTGTTTCCTCTTCCAGTAGCCCTAGGCACAGACTGTGAAAAGCACTTTCATTGAGATGGGTTGCCAAGCTTCTAAGAAATAACGAGTTTCCAAAAAACCAGCAAATATATTTTCACCCAATCTTGATGATACTTGGTGGTAATGATCAGTACACAAATCCCACTTGGCTCACCAAATTTTGTTCTTCTAGGTTGAAGCATTCGTCTACAGTAGCAGTTTTTATATTTAGGTTTCCCTGTGTTCTCTCCTATATAGATTGATGAATTTGGAACTCTAAATCCAACATAATGTGTAGTAGCTCTTTGAAACTTGACAAAATAAAGGAGTTCCAGTTTTGTCTCAATGGTTTGTTTCCTCTTCAATAGCCCTAGGCACAGACTGTGGAAAAGTACTTTCATTGAGATGGGTTGAGAAGCTTCTAAGAAATAACGAGTTTCGGAAATACCAGCAAATATTTTTCTCCCAAACTTGATGATATTTGGTGGTAATGATCAGTACACAAATCCCACTTGGTTCACCAAATTTTGTTCTTCTAGTTTGAAGCTTTCGTCTACAGTAGCAGTTTTTATATTTAGGTTTCCCTCTGTTCTCTCCTATATAGATAGATAAATTTGGAACTCTAAATCCAACATGGTTTGTAGTAGCTCTTTGAAACATGATAAAATAAAAAAGTTCTCGGTTTTGTCTCTATGGTTTGTTTCCTCTTCAAGTAGTCCTAGGCACAGACTGTGGAAAGCACTTTCACTGAGATGGGTTGCCAAGCTTCTAAGAAATAACGAGATTCCAAAATACCAGCAAATATTGTTTCACCCAATCTTGATGATACTTGGTGGTAATTATCAGTACACAAATCCCACTTGGCTCACCAAATTTTGTTCTTCTAGGTTGATGCGTTCGTCTCCAGTAGCAGTTTTTAGGTTTAGGTTTCCCTCTGTTCTCTCATATATAGATAGATGAATTTGGAACTCTAAATCCAACATGGTTTGTAGTAGCTCCTTGAAACTTGATAAAATAAAGGAGTTCTCAGTTTTGTCTCTATGGTTTGTTTAATCTTCAAGTACCCCTAGGCACAGACTGTGGAAAAGCACTTTCATTTGGAGGGGTTGCCAAGCTTCTTAGAAATTACGAGTTTCCGAAATACCAGCAAATATTTTTCTTAAAATCTTGATGATACTTGGTGGTAATGATCAGTACACAAATTCCACTTGGCTCACCAAATTTTGTTCTTCTAGGTTGATGCGTTCGTCTCCAGTAGCAGTTTTTATGTTTAGGTTTCCCTCTGTTCTCTCCTATATAGATAGATGATTTTGGAACTCTAAATCCAACATGGTTTGTAGTAGCTCTTTAAAACTTGACAAAATGAAGGAGTTCTCAGTTTTGTCTCTATGGTTTGTTTCCTCTTCAAGTAGCCCTAGGCACAGACTGTGGAAATGTACTTTCATTGAGATGGGATGAGAGGCTTCTAAGAAATAACGAGTTTCCGAAATACCAGCAAATATTTTTTCACCCAAACTTGATGATACTTGGTGGTAATGATCAGTACACAAATCCCACTTGGCTCACCAAATTTTGTTCTTCTAGTTTGAAGCGTTCGTCTACAGTAGCAGTTTTTATATTTAGGTTTCCCTCTGTTCTCTCCTATATAGATGAAGAATTTTAACTCTAAATCCAACATGGTTTGTAGTAGCTCTTTGAAACTTGATAAAATAAAAAAGTTCTCAGTTTTGTCTCTATGGTTTGTTTCCTCTTCAAGTAGTCCTAGGCACAGACTGTGGAAAGCACTTTCACTGAGATGGGTTGCCAAGATTCTAAGAAATAACGAGATTCCAAAATACCAGCAAATAGTTTTTCACCCAATCTTGATGATACTTGGTGGTAATGATCAGTACACAAATCCCACTTGGCTCACCAAATTTTGTTCTTCTAGGTTGAAGCGTTCGTCTACAGTAGCAGTTTTTATATTTAGGTTTCGCTCTGTTCTCTCCCATATAGATAGATGAATCTGGAACTCTATATCCAACATGGTTTGTAGTAGCTCTTTGAAACTTGAAAAAATAAAGGAGTTCTCATTTTTTTCTTTATGCTTTGTTTCCTCTTCCAGTAGCCCTAGGCACAGACTGTGAAAAGCACTTTCATTGAGATGGGTTGCCAAGCTTCTAAGTAATAACGAGTTTCCGAAATACCAGCTAATATTTTTCACCCAAACTTGATGATACTTGGTGGTAATGACCAGTACACAAATCCCACTTGGCTCACCAAATTTTGTTCTTCTAGTTTGAAGCTTTCGTCTACAGTAGCAGTTTTTATATTTTGGTTTCCCTCTGTTCTCTCCTATATAGATAGATAAATTTGGACCTCTAAATCCAACATGGTTTGTAGTAGCCCTTTGAAACTTGATAAAATAAAAAAGTTCTCGGTTTTGTCTCTATGGTTTGTTTCCTCTTCAAGTAGCCCTAGGCACAGACTGTGGAAAGCACTTTCACTGAGATGGGTTGCCAAGCTTCTAAGAAATAACGAGATTCCAAAATACCAGCAAATATTTTTTCACCCAATCTTGATGATACTTGGTGGTAATGATCAGTACACAAATCCCACTTGGCTCACCAAATTTTGTTCTTCTAGGTTGATGCGTTCGTCTACAGTAGCAGTTTTTATGTTTAGGTTTCCCTCTGTTCTCTCCTATATAGATGAAGAATTTTAACTCTAAATCCAACATGGTTTGTAGTAGCTCTTTGAAACTTGATAAAATAAAAAAGTTCTCAGTTTTGTCTCTATGGTTTGTTTCCTCTTCAAGTAGTCCTAGGCACAGACTGTGGAAAGCACTTTCACTGAGATGGGTTGCCGAGATTCTAAGAAATAACGAGATTCCAAAATACCAGCAAATAGTTTTTCACCCAATCTTGATGATACTTGGTGGTAATGATCAGTACACAATTCCCACTTGGCTCCCCAAATTTTGTTCTTCTAGGTTGATGCGTTCGTTTACAGTAGCAGCTTTTATACTTAGGATTCCCACTGTTGTCTCATATATAGATAGATGAATTTGGAACTCTAAATCCAACATGGTTTGTAGTAGCTTTTTGAACCTTGATAAAATAAAGGAGTTCTCAGTTTTGTCTCTATGGTTTGTTTCCTCTTCAAGTACCCCTAGGCACAGACTGTGGAAAAGCACTTTCATTTAGAGGGGTTGCCAAGCTACTTAGAAATTACGAGTTTCCGAAATACCAGTAAATATTTTTCACCCAATCTTGATGATACTTGGTGGTAATGATCAGTACACAAATCCCACGTGGCTCACCAAATTTTGTTCTTCTAGGTTGAAGCGTTCTTCTACAGTAGCAGTTTTTATATTTAGGTTTCCCTCTGTTCTCTCCTATATAGATAGATGATTTTGGAACTCTAAATCCAACATGGTTTGTAGTAGCTCTTTGAAACTTGACAAAATGAAGGTGTTCTCAGTTTTGTCTCTATGGTTTGTTTCCTCTTCAAGTAGCCCTAGGCACAGACGGTGGAAATGTACTTTCATTGAGATGGGATGAGAGGCTTCTAAGAAATAACGAGTTTCCGAAATACCAGCAAATATTTTTTCACCCAAACTTGATGATACTTGGTGGTAATGATCAGTACACAAATCCCACTTGGCTCACCAAATTTTGTTCTTCTAGTTTGAAGCGTTCGTCTACAGTAGCAGTTTTTATATTTAGGTTTCCCTCTGTTCTCTCCAATATAGATGAAGAATTTTAACTCTAAATCCAACATGGTTTGTAGTAGCTCTTTGAAACTTGATAAAATAAAAAAGTTCTCAGTTTTGTCTCTATGGTTTGTTTCCTCTTCAAGTAGTCCTAGACACAGACTGTGGAAAGCACTTTCACTGAGATGGGTTGCCAAGCTTCTAAGAAATAATGAGATTCCAAAATACCAGCAAATATTTTTTCACCCAATCTTGATGATACTTGGTGGTAATGATCAGTACACAAATCCCACTTGGCTCACCAAATTTTGTTCTTCTAGGTTGATGCGTTCGTCTACAGTAGCAGTTTTTAGGTTTAGGTTTCCCTCTGTTCTCTCATATATAGATAGATGAATTTGGAACTCTAAATCCAACATGGTTTGTAGTAGCTCCTTGAAAGTTTATAAAATATAGGAGTTCTCAGTTTTGTCTCTATGGTTTGTTTCCTCTTCAAGTAGCTCTAGGCACAGACTGTGAAAAAGCACTTTCATTGAGAGGGGTTGCCAAGCTTCTAAGAAATTACGAGTTTCCGAAATACCAGCAAATATTTTTTCACCCAATCTTGATGATACTTGGTGGTAATGATCAGTACACAAATCCCACTTGGCTCACCAAATTTTGTTCTTCTAGGTTGAAGCGTTCGTCTACAGTAGCAGTTTTTATATTTAGGTTTCCCTCTGTTCTCTGCTATATAGATAGATGAATTTGGAACTCTAAATCCAACATGGTTTGTAGTAGCTCTGGAAACTTGACAAAATAAAGGAGTTCTCAGTTTTGTCTCTATGGTTTGTTTCCTCTTCAAGTAGCCCTAGGCACAGACTGTGGAAAGCACTTTCATTGAGATGGGTTGCCAAGCTTCTAAGAAATAACGAGTTTCCGAAATACCAGCAAATATTTTTTTACCCAATCTTGATGACACTTGGTGGTATTGATCAGTACACAAATCACACTTGGCTCACGAAATTTTGTTCTTCTAGGTTGATGCATTCGTCTACAGTAGCAGTTTATATAGTTAGGTTTCACACTGTTCTCTCTTATATAGATAGATGAATTTGGAACTCTAAATCCAACATGGTTTGTAGTAGCTCTTTGAAACTTGAAAAAATAAAGGAGTTCTCATTTTTTTCTTTATGGTTTGTTTCCTCTTCCAGTAGCCCTAGGCACAGACTGTGAAAAGCACTTTCATTGAGATGGGTTGCCAAGCTTCTAAGAAATAACGAGTTTCCAAAATACCAGCAAATATATTTTCACCCAATCTTGATGATACTTGGTGGTAATGACCAGTACACAAATCCCACTTGGCTCACCAAATTTTGTTCTTCTAGTTTGAAGCTTTCGTCTACAGTAGCAGTTTTTATATTTTGGTTTCCCTCTGTTCTCTCCTATATAGATAGATAAATTTGGACCTCTAAATCCAACATGGTTTGTAGTAGCTCTTTGAAACTTGATAAAATAAAAAAGTTCTCGGTTTTGTCTCTATGGTTTGTTTCCTCTTCAAGTAGTCCTAGGCACAGACTGTGGAAAGCACTTTCACTGAGATGGGTTGCCAAGCTTCTAAGAAATAACGAGATTCCAAAATACCAGCAAATATTTTTTCACCCAATCTTGATGATACTTGGTGGTAATGATCAGTACACAAATCCCACTTGGCTCACCAAATTTTGTTCTTCTAGGTTGATGCGTTCGTCTACAGTAGCAGTTTTTATGTTTAGGTTTCTCTCTGTTCTCTCATATATAGATAGATGAATTTGGAACTCTAAATCCAACATGGTTTGTAGTAGCTCCTTGAAACTTTATGAAATAAAGGAGTTCTCAGTTTTGTCTTTACGGTTTGTTTCCTCTTCAAGTAGTCCTAGGCACAGACTGTAGAAAGCACTTTCATTGAGATGGGTTGCCAAGTTTCTAAGAAATAACGAGTTTCCAAAATACCAGCAAAGATTTTTTCACCCAATCTTGATGATACTTGGTGGTAATGATCAGTACACAATTCCCACTTGGCTCCCCAAATTTTGTTCTTCTAGGTTGATGCGTTCGTTTACAGTAGCAGCTTTTATACTTAGGATTCCCTCTGTTCTCTCATATATAGATAGATAAATTTGGAACTCTAAATCCAACATGGTTTGTAGTAGCTTTTTGAACCTTGATAAAATAAAGGAGTTCTCAGTTTTGTCTCTATGGTTTGTTTCCTCTTCAAGTACCCCTAGGCACAGACTGTGGAAAAGCACTTTCATTTAGAGGGGTAGCCAAGCTACTTAGAAATTACGAGTTTCCGAAATACCAGTAAATATTTTTCACCCAATCTTGATGATACTTGGTGGTAATGATCAGTACACAAATCCCACGTGGCTCACCAAATTTTGTTCTTCTAGGTTGAAGCGTTCTTCTACAGTAGCAGTTTTTATATTTAGGTTTCCCTCTGTTCTCTCCTATATAGATAGATGATTTTGGAACTCTAAATCCAACATGGTTTGTAGTAGCTCTTTGAAACTTGACAAAATGAAGGTGTTCTCAGTTTTGTCTCTATGGTTTGTTTCCTCTTCAAGTAGCCCTAGGCACAGACGGTGGAAATGTACTTTCATTGAGATGGGATGAGAGGCTTCTAAGAAATAACGAGTTTCCGAAAGACCAGCAAATATTTTTTCACCCAAACTTGATGATACTTGGTGGTAATGATCAGTACACAAATCCCACTTGGCTCACCAAATTTTGTTCTTCTAGTTTGAAGCGTTCGTCTACAGTAGCAGTTTTTATATTTAGGTTTCCCTCTGTTCTCTCCAATATAGATGAAGAATTTTAACTCTAAATCCAACATGGTTTGTAGTAGCTCTTTGAAACTTGATAAAATAAAAAAGTTCTCAGTTTTGTCTCTATGGTTTGTTTCCTCTTCAAGTAGTCCTAGACACAGACTGTGGAAAGCACTTTCACTGAGATGGGTTGCCAAGCTTCTAAGAAATAATGAGATTCCAAAATACCAGCAAATATTTTTTCACCCAATCTTGATGATACTTGGTGGTAATGATCAGTACACAAATCCCACTTGGCTCACCAAATTTTGTTCTTCTAGGTTGATGCGTTCGTCTACAGTAGCAGTTTTTAGGTTTAGGTTTCCCTCTGTTCTCTCATATATAGATAGATGAATTTGGAACTCTAAATCCAACATGGTTTGTAGTAGCTCCTTGAAAGTTTATAAAATATAGGAGTTCTCAGTTTTGTCTCTATGGTTTGTTTCCTCTTCAAGTAGCTCTAGGCACAGACTGTGAAAAAGCACTTTCATTGAGAGGGGTTGCCAAGCTTCTAAGAAATTACGAGTTTCCGAAATACCAGCAAATATTTTTTCACCCAATCTTGATGATACTTGGTGGTAATGATCAGTACACAAATCCCACTTGGCTCACCAAATTTTGTTCTTCTAGGTTGAAGCGTTCGTCTACAGTAGCAGTTTATATAGTTAGGTTTCACACTGTTCTCTCTTATATAGATAGATGAATTTGGACCTCTAAATCCAACATGGTTTGTAGTAGCTCTTTGAAACTTGAAAAAATAAAGGAGTTCTCATTTTTTTCTTTATGGTTTGTTTCCTCTTCCAGTAGCCCTAGGCACAGACTGTGAAAAGCACTTTCATTGAGATGGGTTGCCAAGCTTCTAAGAAATAACGAGTTTCCAAAATACCAGCAAATATATTTTCACACAATCTTGATGATACTTGGTGGTAATGATCAGTACACAAATCCCACTTGGCTCACCAAATTTTGTTCTTCTAGGTTGAAGCGTTCGTCTACAGTAGCAGTTTTTATATTTAGGTTTCCCTGTGTTCTCTCCTATATAGATAGATGAATTTGGAACTCTAAATCCAACATGGTGTGTAGTAGCTCTTTGAAACTTGACAAAATAAAGGAGTTCTCAGTTTTGTCTCTATGGTTTGTTTCCTCTTCAAGTAGCCCTAGGCACAGACTTTGGAAAAGTACTTTCATTGAGATGGGTTGAGAAGCTTCTAAGAAATAACGAGTTTCCGAAATACCAGCAAATATTTTTCACCCAAACTTGATGATACTTGGTGGTAATGATCAGTACACAAATCCCACTTGGCTCACCAAATTTTGTTCTTCTAGTTTGAAGCTTTCGTCTACAGTAGCAGTTTTTATATTTAGGTTTCCCTCTGTTCTCTCCTATATAGATAGATGAATTTGGAACTCTAAATCCAACATGGTTTGTAGTAGCTCTTTGAAACTTGATAAAATAAAAAAGTTCTCGGTTTTGTCTCTATGGTTTGTTTCCTCTTCAAGTAGTCCTAGGCACAGACTGTGGAAAGCACTTTCACTGAGATGGGTTGCCAAGCTTCTAAGAAATAACGAGATTCCAAAATACCAGCAAATATTTTTTCACCCAATCTTGATGATACCTGGTGGTAATGATCAGTACACAAATCCCACTTGGCTCACCAAATTTTGTTTTTCTAGGTTGATGCGTTCGTCTACAGTAGCAGTTTTTATGTTTAGGTTTCCCTCTGTTCTCTCACATATAGATAGATGAATTTGGAACTCTAAATCCAACATGGTTTGTAGTAGCTCCTTGAAAGTTTATGAAATAAAGGAGTTCTCAGTTTTGTGTTTATTGTTTGTTTCCTCTTCAAGTAGTCCTAGGCACAGACTGTGGAAAGCACTTTCATTGAGATGGGTTGCCAAGTTTCTAAGAAATAACGAGTTTCCAAAATACCAGCAAAGATTTTTTCACCCAATCTTGATGATACTTGGTGGTAATGATCAGAACACAAATTCCACTTGGCTTTCCAAATTTTGTTCTTCTAGGTTGATGCGTTCGTCTACAGTAGCAGCTTTTATACTTAGGGTTCCCTCTGTTCTCTCATATATAGATAGATGAATTTGGAACTCTAAATCCAACATGGTTTGTAGTAGCTCCTTGAACCTTGATAAAATAAAGGAGTTCTCAGTTTTGTCTCTATGGTTTGTTTCCTCTTCAAGTACCCCTAGGCACAGACTGTGGAAATTTACTTTCATTGAGATGGGTTGAGAATCTTCTAAGAAATAACGAGTTTCTGAAATACCAGCAAATATTTTTTCACCCAAACTTGATGATACTTGGTGGTAATGATCAGTACACAAATCCCACTTGGCTCACCAAATTTTGTTCTTCTAGGTTGAAGCGTTCGTCTACAGTAGCAGTTTTTATATTTAGGTTTCCCTCTGTTCTCTCCTATATAGATAGATGATTTTGGAACTCTAAATCCAACATGGTTTGTAGTAGCTCTTTGAAACTTGACAAAATGAAGAACTTCTCAGTTTTGTCTCTATGGTTTGTTTCCTCTTCATGTAGTCCTAGGCACAGACTGTGGAAAGCACTTTCACTGAGATGCATTGCCAAGCTTCTAAGAAATTACGAGTTTCTGAAATACCAGCAAATATTTTTTCACCCAAACTTGATGATACTTGGTGGTAATGATCAGTACACAAATCCCACTTGGCTCACCAAATTTTGTTCTTCTAGGTTGAAGCGTTCGTCTACAGTAGCAGTTTTTATATTTAGGTTTCGCTCTGTTCTCTCATATATAAGTAGATGAATTTAAAACACTAAATCCAACATGGTTTATAGTAGCTCTTTGAAACTTGACAAAATAAAGGAGTTCTCAGTTTTGTCTCTATGGTTTTTTTCCTCTTCCAGTAGCCCTAGGCACAGACTGTGGAAAAGCACTTTCATTGAGAGGGGTTGCCAAGCTTCTAAGAAATAACGAGTTTTCGAAATACCAGCAAATATTTTTTAGCCAATCTTGATGATACTTGTTGCTAATGATCAGTACACAAATCCCACTTGGCTTACAAAATTTTGTTCTTCTAGGTTGAAGCATTCGTCTACAGTAGCAGTTTTTATATTTAGGTTTCCCTCTGTTCTATCCTATATGGATAGATGAATTTGGAATTCTAAATCCAACATGGTTTGTAGTAGCTCTTTGAAACTTGACAAAATAAAGGAGTTCTCAGTTTTGTCTCTATGGTTTGTTTATTCTTCAAGTAGCACTAGGCACAGACTGTAGAAAAGCACTTTCATTGAGAGGGGTTGCCAAGCTTCTAAGAAATAACGAGTTTCCGCAATACCAGTAAATATTTTTTCACCCAATCTTCATGATACTTGGTGGTAATGATCAGCACACAAATCCCACTTGGCTCACGATATTTTGTTCTTCTAGGTTGAAGCTTTCGTCTACAGTAGCAGTTTTTATATTTAGGTTTCACTCTGTTCTCTCATATATAGATAGATGAATTTGGAACTCTAAATCCAACTTGTTTCTTTAGTACCCCTTTGAAACTTGACAAAATAAAGGAGTTCTCAGTTTTGTCTCTATGGTTTGTTTCCTCTTCAAGTAGCCCTAGGCACACACTGTGGAAAAGCACTTTCATTGAGAGGGGTTGCCAAGCTTCTAAGAAATAACGAGTTTCCGAAATACCAGCAAATATTTTTTCACCCAATCTTGGTGATACTTGGTGGTAATGATCAGTACACAAATCCCACTTGGCTCACCAAATTTTGTTCTTCTAGGTTGAAGCGTTCGTCTACAGTATCATTTTTTATATTTAGGTTTCCCTCTGTTCTCTCCTATATAGATTTATGAATTTGGAACTCTAAATCCAACATGGTTTGTAGTAGCTCTTTGAAACTTGACAAAATAAAGGAGTTCTCAGTTTTGTCTCTATGGTTTGTTTCCTCTTCAAGTACCCCTAGGCACAGACTGTGGAAAAGCACTTTCATTGAGAGGGGTTGCCAAGCTTCTTAGAAATTACGAGTTTCCAAAATACCAGCAAATATTTTTTCACATAATCTTGATGATACTTGGTGGTAATGATCAGTACACAAATCCCACTTGGCTCACCAAATTTTGTTCTTCTAGTTTGAAGCTTTCATCTACAGTTGCAGTTTTTATATTTAGGTTTCCCTCTGTTCTCTCCTATATAGATAGATGAATTTGGAACTCTAAATCCAACATGGTTTGTAGTAGCTCTTTGAAACTTGACAAAATAAAGGAGTTCTCAGTTTTGTCTCTATGGTTAGTTTTCTCTTCAAGTAGCCCTAGGCACAGACTGTGGAAAGCACTTTCATTGAGATGGGTGGCCAAGCTTCTAAGAAATAACGAGTTTCCAAAATATCAGCAAATATTTTTTCACCCAATGTTGATGATACTTGGTGGTAATGATCAGTACACAAATCACACTTGGCTCACCAAATTTTGTTCTTCTAGGTTGATGCATTCGTCTACAGTAGCAGTTTTTATAGTTAGGTTTCACTCTGTTCTCTCATATATAGATAGATGAATTTGGAACTCTAAATCCAAGATGGTTTGTAGTAGCTCTTTGAAACTTGACAAAATCAAGGAGTTCTCAGTTTTGTCTCTATGGTTTGTTTAATCATCAAGTAGCCCTAGGCACAGACTGTGGAAAGCACTTTCATTGAGATGGGTTGCCAAGCTTCTAAGAAATAACGAGTTTCCAAAATACCAGCAAATATATTTTCACCCAATCTTGATGATACTTGGTGGTAATGATCAGTACACAAATCCCACTTGGCTCACCAAATTTTGCTCTTCTAGGTTGAAGCGTTCGTCTACAGTAGCAGTTTTTATATTTAGGTTTCCCTCTGTTCTCTCCTATATTGATAGATGATTTTGGAACACTAAATGCAACATGCTTTGTAGTAGCTCTTTGAAACTTGACAAAATGATGGAGTTCTCAGTTTTGTCTCTATAGTTTGATTCCTCTTCAAGTAGCCCTAAGCACAGACTGTGGAAAAGTACTTTCATTGAGATGGGTTGAGAAGCTTCTAAGAAATAACGAGTTTCCGAAATACCAGCAAATATTTTCTCACCCAAACTTGATGATACTTGGTGATAATGATCAGTACACAAATCCCACTTGGCTCACCAAATTTTGTTCTTCTAGGTTGAAGCGTTCGTCTACAGTAGCAGTTTTTATATTTAGGTTTCCCTCTGTTTTCTCCTATAGATGAATTTGGAACTCTAAATCCAACATGGTTTATAGTAGCTCTTTGAAACTTGACAAAATAAAGGAGTTCTCAGTTTTGTATTTATGGTTTGTTTCCTCTTCAAGTAGCACTAGGCACAGACTGTGGAAAAGCACTTTCATTGAGAGGGGTTGCCAAGCTTCTAAGAAATAACGAGTTTCCGAAATACCAGCAAATATTTTTTCACCCAATCTTGATGATACTTGGTGGTAATGATCAGTACACAAATCCCACTTGGCTCACCAAATTTTGTTCTTCTAGTTTGTAGCTTTCACCTACAGTAGCAGTTTTTATATTTAGGTTTCCCTCTGTTCTCTCCTATATAGATAGATGAATTTGGAACTCTAAATCCAACATGGTTTGTAGTAGCTCTTTGAAACTTGATAAAATAAAAAAGTTCTCAGTTTTGTCTCTATGGTTTCTTTCCTCTTCAAGTAGCCCTAGAAACAGACTGTGGAAAGCACTTTCATTGAGATGGGTTGCCAAGCTTCTAAGAAATAACGAGTTTCCAAAATACCAGCAAATATATTTTCACCCAATCTTGATGATACTTGGTGGTAATGATCAGTACACAAATCCCACTTGGCTCACCAAATTTTGCTCTTCTAATTTGAAGCGTTCGTCTACAGTAGCAGTTTTTATATTTAGGTTTCCCTCTGTTCTCTCCTATATTGATAGATGATTTAGGAACACTAAATGCAACATGGTTTGTAGTAGCTCTTTGAAACTTGACAAAATGAAGGAGTTCTCAGTTTTGTCTCTATGGTTTGATTCCTCTTCAAGTAGCCCTAAGCACAGACTGTGGAAAAGTACTTTCATTGAGATGGGTTGAGAAGCTTCTAAGAAATAACGAGTTTCCGAAATACCAGCAAATATTTTTTCACCCAAACTTGATGATACTTGGTGATAATGATTAGCACACAAATCCCACTTGGCTCACCAAATTTTGTTCTTTTAGGTTGAAGCGTTCGTCTACAGTAGCAGTTTTTATATTTAGGTTTCCCTCTGTTTTCTCCTATATAAATAGATGAATTTGGAACTCTAAATCCAACATGGTTTATAGTAGCTCTTTGAAACTTGACAAAATAAAGGAGTTCTCAGTTTTGTATTTATGGTTTGTTTCCTCTTCAAGTAGCACTAGGCACAGACTGTGGAAAAGCACTTTCATTGAGAGGGGTTGCCAAGCTTCTAAGAAATAACGAGTTTCCGAAATACCAGCAAATATTTTTTCACCCAATCTTGATGATACTTGGTGGTAATGATCAGTACACAAATCCCACTTGGCTCACCAAATTTTGTTCTTCTAGTTTGTAGCTTTCGCCTACAGTAGCAGTTTTTATATTTAGGTTTCCCTCTGTTCTCTCCTATATAGATAGATGAATTTGGAACTCTAAATCCAACATGGTTTGTAGTAGCTCCTTGAAATTTGATAAAAAAAAAAGTTCTCAGTTTTGTCTCTATGGTTTCTTTCCTCTTCAAGTAGCCCTAGAAACAGACTGTGGAAGAGCACTTTCATTGAGAGGGGTTGAGAAGCTTCTAAGAAATAACGAGTTTCCGAAATACCAGCAAATATTTTTTCACCCAATCTTGATGATACTTGTTGCTAATGATCAGTACACAAATCCCACTTGGCTCACCAAATTTTGTTCTTCTAGGTTGAAGCGTTCGTCTACAGTAGCAGTTTTTATATTTAGGTTTCTCTCTGTTGTCTCCTATATAGATAGATGAATTTGGAACTCTAAATCCAACATGGTTTGTAGTAGCTCTTTGAAACTTGATAAAATAAAGGAGTTCTCAGTTTTGTCTCTATGGTTTGTTTCCTCTTCAAGTAGCCCTAGGCACAGACTGTGGAAAAGCACTTTCATTATGAGGGTTGCCAAGCTTCTTAGAAATTACGAGTTTCCAAAATACCAGCAAATATTTTTTCACCCAATCTTGATGATACTTTGTGGTAATGATCAGTACACAAATCCCACTTGGCTCACCAAATTTTGTTCTTCCAAGTTAAAGCGTTCGTCTACAGTAGCAGTTTTTATATTTAGGTTTCCCTCTGTTCTCTCCTATATAAATAGATGAATTTGGAACTCTAAATCCAACATGGTTCATAATAGCTCTTTGAAACTAGACAAAATAAAGGAGTTCTCAGTTTTGTCTCTATGGTTTGTTTCCTCTTCAAGTAGCCCTAGGCACAGACTGTGGAAAAGCACTTTCATTGAGAGGGGTTGCCAAGCTTCTAAGAAATTACAAGATACTGAAATACCAGCAAATATTTTTTCACCCAATCTTGATGATACGTGGAGCTAATGATCAGTACACAAATCCCACTTGACTCACCAAATTTTGTTCTTCTAGGTTGAAGCGTTCGTCTACAGTAGCAGTTTTTATATTTAGGTTTCCCTCTGTTCTCTTTTATATAGATAGATGATTTTGGAACTCTAAATCCAACATGGTTTGTAGTAGCTCTTTGAAACTTGACAAAATGAAGGAGTTCTCAGTTTTGTCTCTATGGTTTGTTTCCTCTTTAAGTAGCCCTAGGAACACACTGTGGAAAGCACTTTCATTGAGATGGGTTGCCAAGCTTCTAAGAAATAACGAGTTTCCAAATACCAGCAAATATATTTTCACCCAATCTTGATGATACTTGGTGGTAATGATCAGTACACAAATCCCACTTGGCTCACCAAATTTTGTTCTTCTAGGTTGAAGCGTTCGTCTACAGTAGCAGTTTTTATATTTAGGTTTCCCTGTGTTCTCTCCTATATAGATAGATGAATTTGGAACACTAAATGCAACATGGTTTGTAGTAGCTCTATGAAACTTGACAAAATGAAGGAGTTCTCAGTTTTGTCTCTATGGTTTGATTCCTCTTCAAGTAGCCCTAAGCACAGACTGTGGAAAAGTACTTTCATTGAGATGGGTTGAGAAGCTTCTAAGAAATAACGAGTTTCCGAAATACCAGCAAATATTTTTTCACCCAAACTTGATGATACTTGGTGATAATGATCAGTACACAAATCCCACTTGGCTCACCAAATTTTGTTCTTCTAGGTTGAAGCGTTCGTCTACAGTAGCACTTTTTATATTTAGGTTTCCCTCTGTTCTGTCCTATATAAATAGATGAATTTGGAACTCTAAATCCAACATGGTTTATAGTATCTCTTTGAAACTCGACAAAATAATGGAGTTCTCTGTTTTGTATTTATGGTTTGTTTCCTCTTCAAGTAGCACTAGGCACAGAGTGTGGAAAAGCACTTTGATTGAGAGGGGTTGCCAAGCTTCTAAGAAATAACGAGTATCCGAAATTCCAGCAAATATTTTTTACCCAATCTTGATGATACTTGTTGCTAATGATCAGTACACAAATCCCACTTGGCTCACCAAATTTTGTTCTTCTAGGTTGAAGCGTTCGTCTACAGTAGCAGTTTTTATATTTAGGTTTTCACGCTGTTCTCTCATATATAGATAGATAAAATTGGAACTCTAAATCCAACTTGTTTCTTTAGTACCCCTTTGAAACTTGACAAAATAAAGGAGTTCTCAGTTTTGTCTCTATGGTTTGTTTCCTCTTCAAGTAGCCATAGGCACACACTGTGGAAAAGCACTTTCATTGAGAGGGGTTGCCAAGCTTCTAAGAAATAACGAGTTTCAGAAATACCAGCAAATATTTTTTACCCAATGTTGATGATACTTGTTGCTAATGATCAGTACACAAATCCCACTTGGCTCACCAAATTTTGTTCTTCTAAGTTGAAGCGGTCGTCTACAGTAGCAGTTTATATATTTAGGTTTCTCTCTGTTCTCTCCTATATAGATAGATGAATTTGGAACTTTAAATCCAACTTGGATTGTAGTAGCTCTTTGACATTTGGGAAAAAAGGAGTTCTCAGTTTTGTCTCTATGGTTTGTTTCCTCTTCAAGTAGCCCTAGGCACAGACTGTGGAAATCCCTTTAATTGTGATGGGTTGCAAAGCTTCTAAGAAATAACGAGTTTCCAAAATACCAGCAAATATATTTTCACCCAATCTTGATGATACTTGGTGGAAATGATCAGTACACAAATCCCACTTGGCTCACCAAATTTTGTTCTTCTAGTTTGTAGCTTTCGCCTACAGTAGCAGTTTTTATATTTAGGTTTCCCTCTGTTCTCTCCTATATAGATAGATGAATTTGGAACTCTACATCCAACATGGTTTGTAGTAGCTCTTTGAAACTTGATAAAATAAAAAAGTTCTCAGTTTTGTCTCTATGGTTTCTTTCCTCTTCAAGTAGCCCTAGGCACAGACTGTGGAAGAGCACTTTCATTGAGAGGGGTTGCCAAGCTTCTAAGAAATAACGAGTTTCCGAAATACCAGCAAATATTTTTTCACCCAATCTTGATGATACTTGTTGCTAATGATAACTACACAAATTCCACTTGGCTCACCAAATTTTGTTCTTCTAGGTTGAAGCGTTCGTCTACAGTAGCAGTTTTTATATTTAGGTTTCTCTCTGTTGTCTCCTATATAGATAGATGAATTTGGAACTCTAAATCCAACATGTTTTGTAGTAGCTCTTTGAAACTTGACAAAATAAAGGAGTTTTCAGTTTTGTCTCTATGGTTTGTTGCCTCTTCAAGAAGCCCTTGGCACAGACTGTTGAAAAGCACATTCATTGAGAGGGGTTGCCAACTTCTAAGAAATAACGAGTTTCCGAAATACCAGCAAATATTTTTTCACTAAATCTTGATTATACTTGTTGATAATGATCAGTACACAAATCCCACTTGGCTAACCAAATTTTGTTCTTCTAGGTTGAAGCGTTCGTCTACAGTAGCAGTTTTTATATTTAGGTTTCATTCTGTTCTCTCATATATAGATAGATAAAATTGGAACTCTAAATCCAACTTGTTTCTTTAGTACCCCTTTGAAACTTGACAATATAAAGGAGTTCTCACTTTTGTCTCTATGGTTTGTTTTCTCTTCAAGTAGCCCTAGGCACAGACTGTGGAAAAGTACTTTCATTGAGATGGGTTGAGAAGCTTCTAAGAAATAACGAGTTTCCGAAATACCAGCAAATATTTTTTCACCCAAACTTGATGATACTTGGTGGTAATGATCAGTACACAAATCCCACTTGGCTCACCAAATTTTGTTCTTCTAGTTTGAAGCTTTCGTCTACAGTAGCAGTTTTTATATTTAGGTTTCCCTCTGTTCTCTCCTATATAGATAGATGAATTTGGAACTCTAAATCCAACATGGTTTGTAGTAGCTCTTTGAAACTTGATAAAATAAGAAAGTTCTCAATTTTGTCTCTATGGTTTGTTTCCTCTTCAAGTAGCCCTAGGCACAGACTGTGGAAAAGCACTTTCATTGAGAGGGGTTGCAAAGCTTCTAAGAAATAACGAGTTTCCGAAATACCAGCAAATATTTTTTCACTAAATCTTGATTATACTTGTTGCTAATGATCTGTACACAAATCCCACTTCGCTCACCAAATTTTGTTCTTCTAGGTTGAAGCGTTCGTCTACAGTAGCAGTTTTTATATTTAGGTTTTCCTCTGTTCTCTCCTATATAAATAGATGAATTTGGAACTCTAAATCCAACATGGTTTTGTAGTAGCTCTTTGAAACTTGACAAAATAAAGGACATCTCAGTTTTTTCTCTATGCTTTGTTTCCTCTTCAAGTAGCCCTAGGCACAGACTGTGGAAAGCACTTTCATTGAGATGGGTTGCCAAGCTTCCTAAGAAATAACGAGTTTCAAAATAGCAGCAAATATATTTTCACCCAATCTTGATGATACTTGGTGGTAATGATCAGTGCACAAATTCCACTTGGCTCACCAAATCTTCTAGGTTGAAGCGTTCGTCTACAGTAGCAAGTTTTTTTATATTTAGGTTTCCCTGTGTTCTCTCCTATATAGCTGGATGAATTTGGAACTCTAAATCCAACATGGTTTGTAGTAGCTCTTTGAAACTTGACAAAATAAAGGAGTTCTCAGTTTTGTCTCAATGGTTTGTTTCCTCTTCAAGTAACCCTAGGCACAGACTGTGGAAAAGCACTTTCATTGAGAGGGGTTGCCAAGCTTCTAAGAAATAACGAGTTTCCGAAATACCAGCAAATATTTTTCACCCAATCTTGATGATACGTGGTGGTAATGATCAGTACACAAATCCCACTTGGCTCACCAAATTTTGTTCTTCTAGGTTGAAGCGTTCGTCTACAGTAGCAGTTTTTATATTTAGGCTTCCCTCTGTTCTCTCCTATATTGATAGATAATTTTGGAACTCTAAATCCAACATGGTTTGTAGTAGCTCTTTGAAACTTGACAAAATGAAGGAGTTCTCAGTTTTGTCTCTATGGTTTGTTTTCTCTTCAAGTAGCCCTAGGCACAGACTGTGAAAAGCACTTTCATTGAGAGGGGTTGCCAAGCTGCTAAGAAATAACGAGTTTCCGAAACACCAGCAAATATTTTTTCACCCAATCTTGATGATAATTGCTGGTAATGATCAGTACACAAATCCCACTAGGCTCACCAAATTTTGTTCTTCTAGTTTGAAGCGTTCGTCTACAGTAGCTTTTATATTTAGGTTTCCCTCTGTTCTCTCCTAATATAGATAGATGAATTTGGAACTCTGAATCCAACATGGTTTGTAGTAGCTCTTTGAAACTTGATAAATACAAAAGGAGTTCTCAGTTTTGTCTCTATGGTTTGTTTCCTCTTCAAGTAGTCCTAGGCACAGACTGTGGATAGCACTTTCACTGAGATGGGTTGCCAAGATTCTAAGAAATTACGAGTTTCCAAAATACCAGCAAATATTTTTTCACAAAATCTTGATGACACGTGTTGGTAATGATCAGTACACAAATCCCACTTGGCTCACCAAATTTTGTTCTTCTAGGTTGATGCGTTCGTATACAGTAGCAGTTTTTATATTTAGGTTTCCCTCTGTTCTCTCCTATATAAATAAATGAATTTGGAACTCTAAATCCAACATGGTTTATAGTAGCTCTTTGAAACTTGATAAAACAAAGGAGTTCTCAGTTTTGTCTCTATGGTTTGTTTCCTCTTCAAGTAGTCCTAGGCACAGACTGTGGATAGCACTTTCACTGAGATGTGTTGCCAAGATTCTAAGAAATTACGAGTTTTCAAATACCAGCAAATATTTTTTCACCCAATCTTGATGACACGTGTTGGTAATGATCAGTACACAAATCCCACTTTGCTCACCAAATTTTGTTCTTCTAGGTTGAAGCGTTCGTGTACAGTAGCAGTTTTTATATTTAGGTTTCACTCTGTTCTCTCATATATAGATAGATGAATTTGGAACTCTAAATCCAACATGGTTTGTAGTAGCTCTTTGAAACTTGACAAAATAAAGGATTTCTCAGTTTTGTCTCTATGGTTTGTTTCCTCTTCAAGTAGCCCTAGGCACAGACTGTGGAAAGCACTTTCATTGAGAGGGGTTGCCAAAGCTTCTACGAAATAACGAGTTTCCGAAATACCAGCAAATATATTTTCACACAATCTTGTTGATACTTGGTGGTAATGATCAGTACACAAATCCGACTTGGCTCACCAAATTTTGTTCTTCTACGTTGAAGCGTTCGTCAACAGTACAGTTTTTATATTTAGGTTTCTCTCTGTTCTCTCCTATATAGATAGATGAATTTGGAACTCTAAATCCAACATGGTTTGTAGTAGCTCTTTGAAACTTGACAAAATAAAGGAGTTCTCAGATTTGTCTCTTTGGTTTGTTTCCTCTTCAAGTAGCCCTAGGCACAGACTGTGGAAAAGCACTTTCATTGAGAGGGGTTGCCAACCTTCTAAGAAATAACGAGTTTCCGAAATACCAGCAAATATTTTTTTACCCAATCTTGATGATACTTGGTGGTAATGATCAGTACACAAATCCCACTTGGCTTACCAAATTTTGTTCTTCTAGGTTGAAGCGTTCTCTTACAGTAGCAGTTTTTATATTTAGGTTTCCCTCTGTTCTCTCATATATAGATAGATGAATTTGGACCTCTAAATCCAACATGGTTTGTAGTAGCTCTTTGAAACTTGACAAAATAAAGGAGTTCTCAGATTTGTCTCTATGGTTTGTTTCCTCTTCAAGTAGCCCTAGGCACAGACTGTGGAAAAGCACTTTCATTGAGAGGGGTTGCCAAGCTTCTAAGAAAAAACGAGTTTCCGAAATACCAGCAAATATTTTTTCACCCAATCTTGATGATACTTGGTGGTAATGATCAGTACACAAATCCCACTTGGCTCACCAAATTTTGTTCTTCTAGGTTGAAGCGTTCGTCTACAGTAGCAGTTTTTATATTTAGGTTTCTCTCTTTTCTCTCCTATATAGATAGATGAATTTGGAACTCTAAATCCAAAATGGTTTGTAGTAGCTCTATAAAACTTGACAAAATAAAGGAGTTCTCAGATTTGTCTCTATGGTTTGTTTCCTCTTCAAGTAGCCCTAGGCACAGACTGTGGAAAAGCACTTTCATTGAGAGGGGTTGCCAAGCTTCTAAGAAATAACGAGTTTCCGAAATACCAGCAAATATTTTTTCACCCAATCTTGATGATACTTGGTGGAAATGATCAGTACACAAATCCCACTTGGCTTACCAAATTTTGTTCTTCTAGGTTGAAGCGTTCGTCTACAGTAGCAGTTTTTATATTTAGGTTTCCCTCTGTTCTCTCCTATATAGATAGATGAACTTGGAACTCTAAATCCAACATGCTTTGTAGTAGCTCCTTGAAACTTGACAAAATAAAGGAGTTCTCAGTTTTGTCTCTATGGTTTGTTTCCTCATCAAGTAGCCCTAGGCACAGACTGTGGAAAAGCACTTTCATTGAGAGGGGTTACCAAGCTTCTAAGAAATAACGAGTTTCCGAAATACCAGCAAATATTTTTTCACCCAATGTTGATGATAATTGGTGGAAATGATCAGTACACAAATCCCACTTGGCATACCAAATTTTGTTCTTCTAGGTTGAAGCGTTCGTGTACAGTAGCAGTTTTTATATTTAGGTTTCACTCTGTTCTCTCATATATAGATAGATGAATTTGGAACTCTAAATCCAACATGGTTTGTAGTAGCTCTTTGAAACTTGACAAAATATAGGAGTTCTCAGTTTTGTCTCTATGGTTTGTTTCCTCTTCAAGTAGCCCTAGGCACAGACTGTGGAAAGCACTTTCATTGAGATGGGTTACCAAGCTTCTAAGAAATAACGAGTTTCCGAAATACCAGCAAATATGTTTTCACAGAATCTTGTTGATACTTGGTGGTAATGATCAGTACACAAATCTCACTTGGCTCACCAATTTTGTTCTTCTAGGTTGAAGCGTTCCTCTACAGTAACAGTTTTTATATTTAGGTTTCTCTCTGTTCTCTCCTATATAGATAGATGAATTTGGAACTCTAAATCCAACATGGTTTGTAGTAGCTCTTTGAAACTTGACAAAATAAAAGAGTTCTCAGATTTGTCTCTATGGTTTGTTTCCTCTTCAAGTAGCCCTAGGCACAGACTGTGGAAAAGCACTTTCATTGAGAGTGGTTGCCAAGCTTCTAAGAAAAAACGAGTTTCCGAAATACCAGCAAATATTTTTTCACCCAATCTTGATGATACTTGGTGGTAATGATCAGTACACAAATCCCACTTGGCTCACCAAATTTTGTTCTTCTAGGTTGAAGCCTTCGTCTACAGTAGCAGTTTTTATATTTAGGTTTCTCTCTTTTCTCTCCTATATAGATAGATGAATTTGGAACTCCTAAATCCAAAATGGTTTGTAGTAGCTCTATAAAACTTGACAAAATAAAGGAGTTCTCAGATTTGTCTCTATGGTTTGTTTCCTCTTCAAGTAGCCCTAGGCACAGACTGTGGAAAACCACTTTCATTGAGAGGGGTTGCCAAGCTTCTAAGAAATAACGAGTTTCCGAAAAT
>NW_027517020.1:0-49729 GCF_048772815.1 Callospermophilus lateralis | reverse complement strand
CTTGAACCTAGAAGATTGAAAGTTGGGCAGCAAGTGGGATTAGTGAACTGGTCATTACCACCAAGGATCATCAAGATTTGGTGAAAAAATGTTTGCTGAGATTTCAGCAAACTAGTAGTTTTTTGGAAGCTTGGCAACCCCTTTAAACGAAAGTGTTTTTCGCCAGTCTCTGCATGGGGTACTTCAGGAGGAAACAAACCATAGAGATAGAACTTAGAACTACTTCATTTGGTCAAGTTTCAAGGAGCTAGCAAAAACCGTGTTTGATTTGGAGATTCACGTGCTCACTGGGTCTGTTTTTTTCTATATAGCAGGAAACAGAGTGAAACCTAAATCAAACTGTTTGTGCTAGCGCTTGAACCTAGACAGATTGAAAGTTGGGCAGCCAAGTGGGATTAGTGAACTGATCATTACCACCAAGTATCATCAAGATTTGGCTTGAGAAGCTTCCAAAAAACTGTTTGCTGAGATTTCAGCAAACTAGTAGTTTTTTGGAAGCTTGGCAACCCCTTTCAAACGAAAGTGTTCTTTGCCAGTCTCTGCATAGGGTACTTCAAGAGGAAACAAACCATAGAGATAGAACTTAGAACTACTTCATTTGGTCAAGTTTCACGGAGCTAGCACAAACCGTCTTTGATTTAGAGTTTCAAACACATCTATCTATATAGCAGAAAACAGAGTGAAACCTAAAAATTGAAAGTGTTTACTGGAAACGAACGCTTGAACCTAGAAGAGTGAAAATTGGGCAGCCAAGTGGGCTTAGTGAACTGATCATTACCACCAAGTATCATCAAGATTTGGTGAAAAAATGGTTGCTGAGATTTCAGCAAACTAGTAGTTTTTTGGAAGCTTGGCAACCCCTTTCAAACGAAAGTGTTCTTTGCCAGTCTCTGCATGGGGTACTTCAAGAGGAAACAAACCATAGAGATAGAACTTAGAACTACTTCATTTTGTCAAGTTTCACGGAGCTAGCACAAACCGTGTTTGATTTAGAGTTTCAAACACATCTATCTATATAGCAGAAAACAGAGTGAAACCTAAAAATTCAAACTGTTACTGGAAACGAACGCTTGAACCTAGAAGAGTGAAAGTTGGGCAGCCAAGTGGGATTAGTGAACTGATCATTACCATAAAGTATCATCAAGATTTGGTGAAAAAATGGTTGCTGAGATTTCAGCAAACTAGTAGTTTTTTGGAAGCTTGGCAACCCCTTTAAAACGAAAGTGTTTTTCGCCAGTCTCTGCATGGGGTACTTCAGGAGGAAACAAACCATAGAGATAGAACTTAGAACTACTTCATTTGGTCAAGTTTCAAGGAGCTAGCACAAACCGTGTTTGATTTAGAGTTTCAAACACATCTATCTATATAGCAGAAAACAGAGTGAAACCTAAAAATTCAAAGTGTTACTGGAAACGAACGCTTGAACCTAGAAGAGTGAAAATTGGGCAGCCAAGTGGGCTTAGTGAACTGATCATTACCACCAAGTATCATCAAGATTTGGTGAAAAAATGGTTGCTGAGATTTCAGCAAACTAGTAGTTTTTTGGAAGCTTGGCAACCCCTTTCAAACGAAAGTGTTCTTTGCCAGTCTCTGCATAGGGTACTTCAAGAGGAAACAAACCATAGAGATAGAACTTAGAACTACTTCATTTGGTCAAGTTTCACGGAGCTAGCACAAACCGTGTTTGATTTAGAGTTTCAAACACATCTATCTATATAGCAGAAAACAGAGTGAAACCTAAAAATTCAAAGTGTTTACTGGAAACGAACGCTTGAACCTAGAAGAGTGAAAATTGGGCAGCCAAGTGGGCTTAGTGAACTGATCATTTCCACCAAGTATCATCAAGATTTGGTGAAAAAATGGTTGCTGAGATTCAGCAAACTAGTAGTTTTTTGGAAGCTTGGCAACCCCTTTCAAACGAAAGTGTTCTTTGCCAGTCTCTGCATGGGGTACTTCAAGAGGAAACAAACCATAGAGATAGAACTTAGAACTACTTCATTTTGTCAAGTTTCACGGAGCTAGCACAAACCGTGTTTGATTTAGAGTTTCAAACACATCTATCTATATAGCAGAAAACAGAGTAAACCTAAAAATTCAAACTGTTACTGGAAACGAACGCTTGAACCTAGAAGAGTGAAAGTTGGGCAGCCAAGTGGGATTAGTGAACTGATCATTACCACCAAGTATCATCAAGATTTGGTGAAAAAATGTTTGCTGAGATTTCAGCAAACTAGTAGTTTTTTGGAAGCTCGGCAACCCCTTTCAAACGAAAGTGTTCTTCGCCAGTCTCTGCATGGGGTACTTCAAGAGGAAACAAACCATAGAGATAGAACTTAGAACTACTTCATTTTGTCAAGTTTCAAGGAGCTAGCACAAACCATGTTTGATTTAGGGTTTCAAACACATCTATCTATATAGCAGAAAACAGAGTGAAACCTAAAAATTCAAACTGTTACTGGAAACGAACGCTTGAACCTAGAAGATTGAAAGTTGGGCAGCCAAGTGGGATTAGTGAACTGATCATTACCACCAAGTATCATCAAGATTTGGTGAAAAAATGTTTGCTGAGATTTCAGCAAACTAGTAGTTTTTTGGAAGCTTGGCAACCCCTTTAAAACGAAAGTGTTTTTCGCCAGTCTCTGCATGGGGTACTTCAGGAGGAAACAAACCATAGAGATAGAACTTAGAACTACTTCATTTGGTCAAGTTTCAAGGAGCTAGCACAAACCGTGTTTGATTTAGAGTTTCAAACACATCTATCTATATAGCAGAAAACAGAGTGAAACCTAAAAATTCAAAGTGTTACTGGAAACGAACGCTTGAACCTAGAAGAGTGAAAGTTGGGCAGCCAAGTGGGCTTAGTGAACTGATCATTACCACCAAGTATCATCAAGATTTGGTGAAAAAATGGTTGCTGAGATTTCGGCAAACTAGTAGTTTTTTGGAAGCTTGGCAACCACTTTCAAAGGAAAGTGTTCTTTGCCACTCTCTGAATGGGGTACTTCAAGAGGAAACAAACCATAGAGATATAACTTAGAACTACTTCATTTTGTCAAGTTTTACGGAGCTAGCACAAACCGTGTTTGATTTAGAGTTTCAAACACATCTATCTATATAGCAGAAAACAGAGTGAAACCTAAAAATTCAAACTCTTACTGGAAACGAACGCTTGAACCTAGAAGATTGAAAGTTGGGCAGCCAAGTGGGATAAGTGAACTGATCATTACCACCAAGTATCATCAAGATTTGGTGAAAAAATGTTTGCTGAGATTTCAGCAAACTAGTAGTTTTTTGGAAGCTCGGCAACCCCTTTCAAACGAAAGTGTTCTTAGCCAGTCTCTGCATTGGGTACTTCAAGAGGAAACAAACCATAGAGATAGAACTTAGAACTACTTCATTTGGTCAAGTTTCAAGGAGCTAGCACAAACCGTGTTTGATTTAGAGTTTCAAACACATCTATCTATATAGCAGAAAACAGAGTGAAACCTAAAAATTCAAACTGTTACTGGAAACGAACGCTTGAACCTAGAAGATTGAAAGTTGGGCAGCCAAGTGGGATTAGTGAACTGGTCATTACCACCAAGGATCATCAAGATTTGGTGAAAAAATGTTTGCTGAGATTTCAGCAAACTAGTAGTTTTTTGGAAGCTTGGCAACCCCTTTAAAACGAAAGTGTTTTTCGCCAGTCTCTGCATGGGGTACTTCAGGAGGAAACAAACCATAGAGATAGAACTTAGAACTACTTCATTTGGTCAAGTTTCAAGGAGCTAGCAAAAACCGTGTTTGATTTGGAGTTTCAAACACATCTATCTATATAGCAGGAAACAGAGTGAAACCTAAAAATTCAAACTGTTACTGGAAACGAACGCTTGAACCTAGAAGATTGAAAGTTGGGCAGCCAAGTGGGATTAGTGAACTGATCATTACCACCAAGTATCATCAAGATTTGGTGAAAAAATGTTTGCTGAGATTTCAGCAAACTAGTAGTTTTTTGGAAGCTTGGCAACCCCTTTCAAACGAAAGTGTTCTTTGCCAGTCTCTGCATAGGGTACTTCAAGAGGAAACAAACCATAGAGATAGAACTTAGAACTACTTCATTTGGTCAAGTTTCACGGAGCTAGCACAAACCGTCTTTGATTTAGAGTTTCAAACACATCTATCTATATAGCAGAAAACAGAGTGAAACCTAAAAATTGAAAGTGTTTACTGGAAACGAACGCTTGAACCTAGAAGAGTGAAAATTGGGCAGCCAAGTGGGCTTAGTGAACTGATCATTACCACCAAGTATCATCAAGATTTGGTGAAAAAATGGTTGCTGAGATTTCAGCAAACTAGTAGTTTTTTGGAAGCTTGGCAACCCCTTTCAAACGAAAGTGTTCTTTGCCAGTCTCTGCATGGGGTACTTCAAGAGGAAACAAACCATAGAGATAGAACTTAGAACTACTTCATTTTGTCAAGTTTCACGGAGCTAGCACAAACCGTGTTTGATTTAGAGTTTCAAACACATCTATCTATATAGCAGAAAACAGAGTGAAACCTAAAAATTCAAACTGTTACTGGAAACGAACGCTTGAACCTAGAAGAGTGAAAGTTGGGCAGCCAAGTGGGATTAGTGAACTGATCATTACCACCAAGTATCATCAAGATTTGGTGAAAAAATGTTTGCTGAGATTTCAGCAAACTAGTAGTTTTTTGGAAGCTCGGCAACCCCTTTAAAACGAAAGTGTTTTTCGCCAGTCTCTGCATGGGGTACTTCAGGAGGAAACAAACCATAGAGATAGAACTTAGAACTACTTCATTTGGTCAAGTTTCAAGGAGCTAGCACAAACCGTGTTTGATTTAGAGTTTCAAACACATCTATCTATATAGCAGAAAACAGAGTGAAACCTAAAAATTCAAACTGTTACTGGAAACGAACGCTTGAACCTAGAAGAGTGAAAGTTGGGCAGCCAAGTGGGATTAGTGAACTGATCATTACCACCAAGTATCATCAAGATTTGGTGAAAAAATGTTTGCTGAGATTTCAGCAAACTAGTAGTTTTTTGGAAGCTCGGCAACCCCTTTCAAACGAAAGTGTTCTTCGCCAGTCTCTGCATGGGGTACTTCAAGAGGAAACAAACCATAGAGATAGAACTTAGAACTACTTCATTTTGTCAAGTTTCAAGGAGCTAGCACAAACCATGTTTGATTTAGAGTTTCAAACACATCTATCTATATAGCAGAAAACAGAGTGAAACCTAAAAATTCAAACTGTTACTGGAAACGAACGCTTGAACCTAGAAGATTGAAAGTTGGGCAGCCAAGTGGGATTAGTGAACTGATCATTACCACCAAGTATCATCAAGATTTGGTGAAAAAATGTTTGCTGAGATTTCAGCAAACTAGTAGTTTTTTGGAAGCTTGGCAACCCCTTTAAAACGAAAGTGTTTTTCGCCAATCTCTTCATGGGGTACTTCAGGAGGAAACAAACCATAGAGATAGAACTTAGAACTACTTCATTTGGGCAAGTTTCAAGGAGCTAGCACAAACCGTGTTGATTTAGAGTTTCAAACACATCTATCTATATAGCAGAAAACAGAGTGAAACCTAAAAATTCAAAGTGTTACTGGAAACGAACGCTTGAACCTAGAAGAGTGAAAGTTGGGCAGCCAAGTGGGCTTAGTGAACTGATCATTACCACCAAGTATCATCAAGATTTGGTGAAAAAATGGTTGCTGAGATTTCGGCAAACTAGTAGTTTTTTGGAAGCTTGGCAACCACTTTCAAAGGAAAGTGTTCTTTGCCACTCTCTGAATGGGGTACTTCAAGAGGAAACAAACCATAGAGATATAACTTAGAACTACTTCATTTTGTCAAGTTTTACGGAGCTAGCACAAACCGTGTTTGATTTAGAGTTTCAAACACATCTATCTATATAGCAGAAAACAGAGTGAAACCTAAAAATTCAAACTGTTACTGGAAACGAACGCTTGAACCTAGAAGAGTGAAAATTGGGCAGCCAAGTGGGCTTAGTGAACTGATCATTACCACCAAGTATCATCAAGATTTGGTGAAAAAATGGTTGCTGAGATTTCAGCAAACTAGTAGTTTTTTGGAAGCTTGGCAACCCCTTTTAAACGAAAGTGTTCTTTGCCAGTCTCTGCATGGGGTACTTCAAGAGGAAACAAACCATAGAGATAGAACTTAGAACTACTTCATTTTGTCAAGTTTCACGGAGCTAGCACAAACCGTGTTTGATTTAGAGTTTCAAACACATCTATCTATATAGCAGAAAACAGAGTGAAACCTAAAAATTCAAACTCTTACTGGAAACGAACGCTTGAACCTAGAAGATTGAAAGTTGGGCAGCCAAGTGGGATAAGTGAACTGATCGTTACCACCAAGTATCATCAATATTTGGTGAAAAAATGGTTGCTGAGATTTCAGCAAACTAGTAGTTTTTTGGAAGCTTGGCAACCCCTTTAAACGAAAGTGTTTTTCGCCAGTCTCTGCATGGGGTACTTCAGGAGGAAACAAACCATAGAGATAGAACTTAGAACTACTTCATTTGGTCAAGTTTCAAGGAGCTAGCACAAACCGTGTTTGATTTAGAGTTTCAAACACATCTATCTATATAGCAGAAAACAGAGTGAAACCTAAAAATTCAAAGTGTTACTGGAAACGAACGCTTGAACCTAGAAGAGTGAAAGTTGGGCAGCCAAGTGGGCTTAGTGAACTGATCATTACCACCAAGTATCATCAAGATTTGGTGAAAAAATGGTTGCTGAGATTTCGGCAAACTAGTAGTTTTTTGGAAGCTTGGCAACCAATTTCAAAGGAAAGTGTTCTTTGCCACTCTCTGAATGGGGTACTTCAAGAGGAAACAAACCATAGAGATATAACTTAGAACTACTTCATTTTGTCAAGTTTTACGGAGCTAGCACAAACCGTGTTTGATTTAGAGTTTCAAACACATCTATCTATATAGCAGAAAACAGAGTGAAACCTAAAAATTCAAACTGTTACTGGAAACGAACGCTTGAACCTAGAAGAGTGAAAATTGGGCAGCCAAGTGGGCTTAGTGAACTGATCATTACCACCAAGTATCATCAAGATTTGGTGAAAAAATGGTTGCTGAGATTTCAGCAAACTAGTAGTTTTTTGGAAGCTTGGCAACCCCTTTTAAACGAAAGTGTTCTTTGCCAGTCTCTGCATGGGGTACTTCAAGAGGAAACAAACCATAGAGATAGAACTTAGAACTACTTCATTTTGTCAAGTTTCACGGAGCTAGCACAAACCGTGTTTGATTTAGAGTTTCAAACACATCTATCTATATAGCAGAAAACAGAGTGAAACCTAAAAATTCAAACTGTTACTGGAAACGAACGCTTGAACCTAGAAGATTGAAAGTTGGGCAGCCAAGTGGGATTAGTGAACTGGTCATTACCACCAAGGATCATCAAGATTTGGTGAAAAAATGTTTGCTGAGATTTCAGCAAACTAGTAGTTTTTTGGAAGCTTGGCAACCCCTTTAAAACGAAAGTGTTTTTCGCCAGTCTCTGCATGGGGTACTTCAGGAGGAAACAAACCATAGAGATAGAACTTAGAACTACTTCATTTGGTCAAGTTTCAAGGAGCTAGCACAAACCGTGTTTGATTTAGAGTTTCAAACACATCTATCTATATAGCAGAAAACAGAGTGAAACCTAAAAATTCAAAGTGTTACTGGAAACGAACGCTTGAACCTAGAAGAGTGAAAGTTGGGCAGCCAAGTGGGCTTAGTGAACTGATCATTACCACCAAGTATCATCAAGATTTGGTGAAAAAATGGTTGCTGAGATTTCGGCAAACTAGTAGTTTTTTGGAAGCTTGGCAACCAATTTCAAAGGAAAGTGTTCTTTGCCACTCTCTGAATGGGGTACTTCAAGAGGAAACAAACCATAGAGATAGAACTTAGAACTACTTCATTTGGTCAAGTTTCACGGAGCTAGCACAAACCGTCTTTGATTTAGAGTTTCAAACACATTTATCTATATAGCAGAAAACAGAGTGAAACCTAAAAATTCAAAGTGTTTACTGGAAACGAACGCTTGAACCTAGAAGAGTGAAAATTGGGCAGCCAAGTGGGCTTAGTGAACTGATCATTACCACTAAGTATCATCAAGATTTGGTGAAAAAATGGTTGCTGAGATTTCAGCAAACTAGTAGTTTTTTGGAAGCTTGGCAACCCCTTTCAAACGAAAGTGTTCTTTGCCAGTCTCTGCATGGGGTACTTCAAGAGGAAACAAACCATAGAGATAGAACTTAGAACTACTTCATTTTGTCAAGTTTCACGGAGCTAGCACAAACCGTGTTTGATTTAGAGTTTCAAACACATCTATCTATATAGCAGAAAACAGAGTGAAACCTAAAAATTCAAACTATTACTGGAAACGAACGCTTGAACCTAGAAGAGTGAAAGTTGGGCAGCCAAGTGGGATTAGTGAACTGATCATTACCACCAAGTATCATCAAGATTTGGTGAAAAAATGTTTGCTGAGATTTCAGCAAACTAGTAGTTTTTTGGAAGCTTGGCAACCCCTTTAAAACGAAAGTGTTTTTCGCCAGTCTCTGCATGGGGTACTTCAGGAGGAAACAAACCATAGAGATAGAACTTAGAACTACTTCATTTGGTCAAGTTTCAAGGAGCTAGCACAAACCGTGTTTGATTTAGAGTTTCAAACACATCTATCTATATAGCAGAAAACAGAGTGAAACCTAAAAATTCAAAGTGTTACTGGAAACGAACGCTTGAACCTAGAAGAGTGAAAATTGGGCAGCCAAGTGGGCTTAGTGAACTGATCATTACCACCAAGTATCATCAAGATTTGGTGAAAAAATGGTTGCTGAGATTTCAGCAAACTAGTAGTTTTTTGGAAGCTTGGCAACCCCTTTAAAACGAAAGTGTTCTTTGCCAGTCTCTGCATGGGGTACTTCAAGAGGAAACAAACCATAGAGATAGAACTTAGAACTACTTCATTTTGTCAAGTTTCACGGAGCTAGCACAAACCGTGTTTGATTTAGAGTTTCAAACACATCTATCTATATAGCAGAAAACAGAGTGAAACCTAAAAATTCAAAGTGTTACTGGAAACGAACGCTTGAACCTAGAAGAGTGAAAGTTGGGCAGCCAAGTGGGCTTAGTGAACTGATCATTACCACCAAGTATCATCAAGATTTGGTGAAAAAATGGTTGCTGAGATTTCGGCAAACTAGTAGTTTTTTGGAAGCTTGGCAACCACTTTCAAAGGAAAGTGTTCTTTGCCACTCTCTGAATGGGGTACTTCAAGAGGAAACAAACCATAGAGATATAACTTAGAACTACTTCATTTTGTCAAGTTTTTCGGAGCTAGCACAAACCGTGTTTGATTTAGAGTTTCAAACACATCTATCTATATAGCAGAAAACAGAGTGAAACCTAAAAATTCAAACTGTTACTGGAAACGAACGCTTGAACCTAGAAGAGTGAAAATTGGGCAGCCAAGTGGGCTTAGTGAACTGATCATTACCACCAAGTATCATCAAGATTTGGTGAAAAAATGGTTGCTGAGATTTCAGCAAACTAGTAGTTTTTTGGAAGCTTGGCAACCCCTTTTAAACGAAAGTGTTCTTTGCCAGTCTCTGCATGGGGTACTTCAAGAGGAAACAAACCATAGAGATAGAACTTAGAACTACTTCATTTTGTCAAGTTTCACGGAGCTAGCACAAACCGTGTTTGATTTAGAGTTTCAAACACATCTATCTATATAGCAGAAAACAGAGTGAAACCTAAAAATTCAAACTGTTACTGGAAACGAACGCTTGAACCTAGAAGATTGAAAGTTGGGCAGCCAAGTGGGATTAGTGAACTGGTCATTACCACCAAGGATCATCAAGATTTGGTGAAAAAATGTTTGCTGAGATTTCAGCAAACTAGTAGTTTTTTGGAAGCTTGGCAACCCCTTTAAAACGAAAGTGTTTTTCGCCAGTCTCTGCATGGGGTACTTCAGGAGGAAACAAACCATAGAGATAGAACTTAGAACTACTTCATTTGGTCAAGTTTCAAGGAGCTAGCAAAAACCGTGTTTGATTTAGAGTTTCAAACACATCTATCTATATAGCAGGAAACAGAGTGAAACCTAAAAATTCAAACTGTTACTGGAAACGAACGCTTGAAACTAGAAGATTGAAAGTTGGGCAGCCAAGTGGGATTAGTGAACTGATCATTACCACCAACTATCATCAAGATTTGGTGAAAAAATGTTTGCTGAGATTTCAGCAAACTAGTAGTTTTTTGGAAGCTTGGCAACCCCTTTCAAACGAAAGTGTTCTTTGCCAGTCTCTGCATAGGGTACTTCAAGAGGAAACAAACCATAGAGATAGAACTTAGAACTACTTCATTTGGTCAAGTTTCACGGAGCTAGCACAAACCGTCTTTGATTTAGAGTTTCAAACACATTTATCTATATAGCAGAAAACAGAGTGAAACCTAAAAATTCAAAGTGTTTACTGGAAACGAACGCTTGAACCTAGAAGAGTGAAAATTGGGCAGCCAAGTGGGCTTAGTGAACTGATCATTACCACTAAGTATCATCAAGATTTGGTGAAAAAATGGTTGCTGAGATTTCAGCAAACTAGTAGTTTTTTGGAAGCTTGGCAACCCCTTTCAAACGAAAGTGTTCTTTGCCAGTCTCTGCATGGGGTACTTCAAGAGGAAACAAACCATAGAGATAGAACTTAGAACTACTTCATTTTGTCAAGTTTCACGGAGCTAGCACAAACCGTGTTTGATTTAGAGTTTCAAACACATCTATCTATATAGCAGAAAACAGAGTGAAACCTAAAAATTCAAACTATTACTGGAAACGAACGCTTGAACCTAGAAGAGTGAAAGTTGGGCAGCCAAGTGGGATTAGTGAACTGATCATTACCACCAAGTATCATCAAGATTTGGTGAAAAAATGTTTGCTGAGATTTCAGCAAACTAGTAGTTTTTTGGAAGCTTGGCAACCCCTTTAAAACGAAAGTGTTTTTCGCCAGTCTCTGCATGGGGTACTTCAGGAGGAAACAAACCATAGAGATAGAACTTAGAACTACTTCATTTGGTCAAGTTTCAAGGAGCTAGCACAAACCGTGTTTGATTTAGAGTTTCAAACACATCTATCTATATAGCAGAAAACAGAGTGAAACCTAAAAATTCAAAGTGTTACTGGAAACGAACGCTTGAACCTAGAAGAGTGAAAATTGGGCAGCCAAGTGGGCTTAGTGAACTGATCATTACCACCAAGTATCATCAAGATTTGGTGAAAAAATGGTTGCTGAGATTTCAGCAAACTAGTAGTTTTTTGGAAGCTTGGCAACCCCTTTAAAACGAAAGTGTTCTTTGCCAGTCTCTGCATGGGGTACTTCAAGAGGAAACAAACCATAGAGATAGAACTTAGAACTACTTCATTTTGTCAAGTTTCACGGAGCTAGCACAAACCGTGTTTGATTTAGAGTTTCAAACACATCTATCTATATAGCAGAAAACAGAGTGAAACCTAACAATTCAAACTGTTACTGGAAACGAACGCTTGAACCTAGAAGAGTGAAAGTTGGGCAGCCAAGTGGGATTAGTGAACTGATCATTACCACCAAGTATCATCAAGATTTGGTGAAAAAATGTTTGCTGAGATTTCAGCAAACTAGTAGTTTTTTGGAAGCTCGGCAACCCCTTTCAAACGAAAGTGTTCTTCGCCAGTCTCTGCATGGGGTACTTCAAGAGGAAACAAACCATAGAGATAGAACTTAGAACTACTTCATTTTGTCAAGTTTCAAGGAGCTAGCACAAACCATGTTTGATTTAGAGTTTCAAACACATCTATCTATATAGCAGAAAACAGAGTGAAACCTAAAAATTCAAACGGTTACTGGAAACGAACGCTTGAAACTAGAAGATTGAAAGTTGGGCAGCCAAGTGGGATTAGTGAACTGATCATTACCACCAAGTATCATCAAGATTTGGTGAAAAAATGTTTGCTGAGATTTCAGCAAACTAGTAGTTTTTTGGAAGCTTGGCAACCCCTTTAAAACGAAAGTGTTTTTCGCCAGTCTCTGCATGGGGTACTTCAGGAGGAAACAAACCATAGAGATAGAACTTAGAACTACTTCATTTGGTCAAGTTTCAAGGAGCTAGCACAAACCGTGTTTGATTTAGAGTTTCAAACACATCTATCTATATCGCAGGAAACAGAGTGAAACCTAAAAATTCAAACTGTTACTGGAAACGAACGCTTGAACCTAGAAGATAGAAAGTTGGGCAGCCAAGTGGGATTAGTGAACTGATCATTACCACCAAGTATCATCAAGATTTGGTGAAAAAATGTTTGCTGAGATTTCAGCAAACTAGTAGTTTTTTGGAAGCTTGGCAACCCCTTTCAAACGAAAGTGTTCTTTGCCAGTCTCTGCATGGGGTACTTCAAGAGGAAACAAACCATAGAGATAGAACTTAGAACTACTTCATTTGGTCAAGTTTCACGGAGCTAGCACAAACCGTCTTTGATTTAGAGTTTCAAACACATCTATCTATATAGCAGAAAACGGAGTGAAACCTAAAAACTCAAAGTGTTTACTGGAAACGAACGCTTGAACCTAGAAGAGTGAAAATTGGGCAGCCAAGTGGGCTTAGTGAACTGATCATTACCACCAAGTATCATCAAGATTTGGTGAAAAAATGTTTGCTGAGATTTCAGCAAACTAGTAGTTTTTTGGAAGCTTGGCAACCCCTTTCAAACGAAAGTGTTCTTTGCCAGTCTCTGCATGGGGTACTTCAAGAGGAAACAAACCATAGAGATAGAACTTAGAACTACTTCATTTTGTCAAGTTTCACGGAGCTAGCACAAACCGTGTTTGATTTAGAGTTTCAAACACATCTATCTATATAGCAGAAAACAGAGTGAAACCTAAAAATTCAAACTGTTACTGGAAACGAACGCTTGAACCTAGAAGATTGAAAGTTGGGCAGCCAAGTGGGATTAGTGAACTGATCATTACCACCAAGTATCATCAAGATTTGGTGAAAAAATGTTTGCTGAGATTTCAGCAAACTAGTAGTTTTTTGGAAGCTTGGCAACCAATTTAAAAAGAAAGTGTTTTTCGCCAGTCTCTGCATGGGGTACTTCAGGAGGAAACAAACCATAGAGATAGAACTTAGAACTACTTCATTTTTTCAAGTTTCAAGGAGCTAGCACAAACCGTGTTTGATTTAGAGTTTCAAACACATCTATCTATATAGCAGAAAACAGAGTGAAACCCAAGAATTCAAAGTGTTACTGGAAACGAACGCTTGAACCTAGAAGAGTGAAAATTGGGCAGCCAAGTGGGCTTAGTGAACTGATCATTACCACCAAGTATCATCAAGATTTGGTGAAAAAATGGTTGCTGAGATTTCAGCAAACGAGTAGTTTTTTGGAAGCTTGGCAACCCCTTTAAAACGAAAGTGTTCTTTGCCAGTCTCTGCATGGGGTACTTCAAGAGGAAACAAACCATAGAGATAGAACTTAGAACTACTTCATTTTGTCAAGTTTCACGGAGCTAGCACAAACCGTGTTTGATTTAGAGTTTCAAACACATCTATCTATATAGCAGAAAACAGAGTGAAACCTAAAAATTCAAACTGTTACTGGAAACGAACGCTTGAACCTAGAAGATTGAAAGTTGGGCAGCCAAGTGGGATTAGTGAACTGATCATTACCACCAAGTATCATCAAGATATGGTGAAAAAATGTTTGCTGAGATTTCAGCAAACTAGTAGTTTTTTGGAAGCTTGGCAACCCCTTTAAAATGAAAGTGTTTTTCGCCAGTCTCTGCATGGGGTACTTCAGGAGGAAACAAACCATAGAGATAGAACTTAGAACTACTTCATTTGGTCAAGTTTCAAGGAGCTAGCACAAACCGTGTTTGATTTAGAGTTTCAAACACATCTATCTATATAGCAGAAAACAGAGTGAAACCTAAAAATTCAAACTGTTACTGGAAACGAACGCTTGAACCTAGAAGATTGAAAGTTGGGCAGCCAAGTGGGATTAGTGAACTGATCATTACCACCAAGTATCATCAAGATATGGTGAAAAAATGTTTGCTGAGATTTCAGCAAACTAGTAGTTTTTTGGAAGCTTGGCAACCCCTTTAAAATGAAAGTGTTTTTCGCCAGTCTCTGCATGGGGTACTTCAGGAGGAAACAAACCATAGAGATAGAACTTAGAACTACTTCATTTGGTCAAGTTTCAAGGAGCTAGCACAAACCGTGTTTGATTTAGAGTTTCAAACACATCTATCTATATAGCAGAAAACAGAGTGAAACCTAAAAATTCAAAGTGTTACTGGAAACGAACGCTTGAACCTAGAAGAGTGAAAGTTGGGCAGCCAAGTGGGCTTAGTGAACTGATCATTACCACCAAGTATCATCAAGATTTGGTGAAAAAATGGTTGCTGAGATTTCGGCAAACTAGTAGTTTTTTGGAAGCTTGGCAACCACTTTCAAAGGAAAGTGTTCTTTGCCACTCTCTGAATGAGGTACTTCAAGAGGAAACAAACCATAGAGATATAACTTAGAACTACTTCATTTTGTCAAGTTTTACGGAGCTAGCACAAACCGTGTTTGATTTAGAGTTTCAAACACATCTATCTATATAGCAGAAAACAGAGTGAAACCTAAAAATTCAAACTGTTACTGGAAACGAACGCTTGAACCTAGAAGAGTGAAAATTGGGCAGCCAAGTGGGCTTAGTGAACTGATCATTACCACCAAGTATCATCAAGATTTGGTGAAAAAATGGTTGCTGAGATTTCAGCAAACTAGTAGTTTTTTGGAAGCTTGGCAACCCCTTTTAAACGAAAGTGTTCTTTGCCAGTCTCTGCATGGGGTACTTCAAGAGGAAACAAACCATAGAGATAGAACTTAGAACTACTTCATTTTGTCAAGTTTCACGGAGCTAGCACAAACCGTGTTTGATTTAGAGTTTCAAACACATCTATCTATATAGCAGAAAACAGAGTGAAACCTAAAAATTCAAACTCTTACTGGAAACGAACGCTTGAACCTAGAAGAGTGAAAATTGGGCAGCCAAGTGGGCTTAGTGAACTGATCATTACCACCAAGTATCATCAAGATTTGGTGAAAAAATGGTTGCTGAGATTTCAACAAACTAGTAGTTTTTTGGAAGCTTGGCAACCCCTTTCAAACGAAAGTGTTCTTTGCCAGTCTCTGCATGGGGTACTTCAAGAGGAAACAAACCATAGAGATAGAACTTAGAACTACTTGATTTTGTCAAGTTTCACGGAGCTAGCACAAACCGTGTTTGATTTAGAGTTTCAAACACATCTATCTATATAGCAGAAAACAGAGTGAAACCTAAAAATTCAAAGTGTTACTGGAAACGAACGCTTGAACCTAGAAGAGTGAAAGTTGGGCAGCCAAGTGGGCTTAGTGAACTGATCATTACCACCAAGTATCATCAAGATTTGGTGAAAAAATGGTTGCTGAGATTTCGGCAAACTAGTAGTTTTTTGGAAGCTTGGCAACCACTTTCAAAGGAAAGTGTTCTTTGCCACTCTCTGAATGGGGTACTTCAAGAGGAAACAAACCATAGAGATATAACTTAGAACTACTTCATTTTGTCAAGTTTTACGGAGCTAGCACAAACCGTGTTTGATTTAGAGTTTCAAACACATCTATCTATATAGCAGAAAACAGAGTGAAACCTAAAAATTCAAACTGTTACTGGAAACGAACGCTTGAACCTAGAAGAGTGAAAGTTGGGCAGCCAAGTGGGCTTAGTGAACTGATCATTACCACCAAGTATCATCAAGATTTGGTGAAAAAATGGTTGCTGAGATTTCAACAAACTAGTAGTTTTTTGGAAGCTTGGCAAACCCTTTCAAACGAAAGTGTTCTTTGCCAGTCTCTGCATGGGGTACTTCAAGAGGAAACAAACCATAGAGATAGAACTTAGAACTACTTCATTTTGTCAAGTTTCACGGAGCTAGCACAAACCGTGTTTGATTTAGAGTTTCAAACACATCTATCTATATAGCAGAAAACAGAGTGAAACCTAAAAATTCAAAGTGTTACTGGAAACGAACGCTTGAACCTAGAAGAGTGAAAATTGGGCAGCCAAGTGGGCTTAGTGAACTGATCATTACCACCAAGTATCATCAAGATTTGGTGAAAAAATGGTTGCTGAGATTTCAACAAACTAGTAGTTTTTTGGAAGCTTGGCAACCCCTTTCAAACGAAAGTGTTCTTTGCCAGTCTCTGCATGGGGTACTTCAAGAGGAAACAAACCATAGAGATAGAACTTAGAACTACTTCATTTTGTCAAGTTTCACGGAGCTAGCACAAACCGTGTTTGATTTAGAGTTTCAAACACATCTATCTATATAGCAGAAAACAGAGTGAAACCTAAAAATTCAAACTGTTACTGGAAACGAACGCTTGAACCTAGAAGAGTGAAAATTGGGCAGCCAAGTGGGCTTAGTGAACTGATCATTACCACCAAGTATCATCAAGATTTGGTGAAAAAATGGTTGCTGAGATTTCAGCAAACTAGTAGTTTTTTGGAAGCTTGGCAACCCCTTTCAAACGAAAGTGTTCTTTGCCAGTCTCTGCATAGGGTACTTCAAGAGGAAACAAACCATAGAGATAGAACTTAGAACTACTTCATTTTGTCAAGTTTCAAGGAGCTAGCACAAACCATGTTTGATTTAGAGTTTCAAACACATCTATCTATATAGCAGAAAACAGAGTGAAACCTAAAAATTCAAACGGTTACTGGAAACGAACGCTTGAACCTAGAAGATTGAAAGTTGGGCAGCCAAGTGGGATTAGTGAACTGATCATTACCACCAAGTATCATCAAGATTTGGTGAAAAAATGTTTGCTGAGATTTCAGCAAACTAGTAGTTTTTTGGAAGCTTGGCAACCCCTTTAAAACGAAAGTGTTTTTCGCCAGTCTCTGCATGGGGTACTTCAGGAGGAAACAAACCATAGAGATAGAACTTAGAACTACTTCATTTGGTCAAGTTTCAAGGAGCTAGCACAAACCGTGTTTGATTTAGAGTTTCAAACACATCTATCTATATCGCAGGAAACAGAGTGAAACCTAAAAATTCAAACTGTTACTGGAAACGAACGCTTGAACCTAGAAGATAGAAAGTTGGGCAGCCAAGTGGGATTAGTGAACTGATCATTACCACCAAGTATCATCAAGATTTGGTGAAAAAATGTTTGCTGAGATTTCAGCAAACTAGTAGTTTTTTGGAAGCTTGGCAATCCCTTTCAAACGAAAGTGTTCTTTGCCAGTCTCTGCATGGGGTACTTCAAGAGGAAACAAACCATAGAGATAGAACTTAGAACTACTTCATTTGGTCAAGTTTCACGGAGCTAGCACAAACCGTCTTTGATTTAGAGTATCAAACACATCTATCTATATAGCAGAAAACAGAGTGAAACCTAAAAATTCAAACTATTACTGGAAACGAACGCTTGAACCTAGAAGAGTGAAAGTTGGGCAGCCAAGTGGGATTAGTGAACTGATCATTACCACCAAGTATCATCAAGATTTGGTGAAAAAATGTTTGCTGAGATTTCAGCAAACTAGTAGTTTTTTGGAAGCTTGGCAACCCCTTTCAAACGAAAGTGTTTTTCGCCAGTCTCTGCATGGGGTACTTCAGGAGGAAACAAACCATAGAGATAGAACTTAGAACTACTTCATTTGGTCAAGTTTCAAGGAGCTAGCACAAACCGTGTTTGATTTAGAGTTTCAAACACATCTATCTATATAGCAGAAAACAGAGTGAAACCTAAAAATTCAAAGTGTTACTGGAAACGAACGCTTGAACCTAGAAGAGTGAAAATTGGGCAGCCAAGTGGGCTTAGTGAACTGATCATTACCACCAAGTATCATCAAGATTTGGTGAAAAAATGGTTGCTGAGATTTCAGCAAACTAGTAGTTTTTTGGAAGCTCGGCAACCCCTTTCAAACGAAAGTGTTCTTCGCCAGTCTCTGCATTGGGTACTTCAAGAGGAAACAAACCATAGAGATAGAACTTAGAACTACTTCATTTTGTCAAGTTTCACGGAGCTAGCACAAACCGTGTTTGATTTAGAGTTTCAAACACATCTATCTATATAGCAGAAAACAGAGTGAAACCTAAAAATTCAAACTGTTACTGGAAACGAACGCTTGAACCTAGAAGAGTGAAAGTTGGGCAGCCATGTGGGATTAGTGAACTGATCATTACCACGAAGTATCATCAAGATTTGGTGAAAAAATGTTTGCTGAGATTTCAGCAAACTAGTAGTTTTTTGGAAGCTCGGCAACCCCTTTCAAACGAAAGTGTTCTTCGCCAGTCTCTGCATGGGGTACTTCAAGAGGAAACAAACCATAGAGATAGAACTTAGAACTACTTCATTTTGTCAAGTTTCAAGGAGCTAGCACAAACCATGTTTGATTTAGAGTTTCAAACACATCTATCTATATAGCAGAAAACAGAGTGAAACCTAAAAATTCAAACTGTTACTGGAAACGAACGCTTGAACCTAGAAGATTGAAAGTTGGGCAGCCAAGTGGGATTAGTGAACTGATCATTACCACCAAGTATCATCAAGATTTGGTGAAAAAATGTTTGCTGAGATTTCAGCAAACTAGTAGTTTTTTGGAAGCTTGGCAACCCCTTTAAAACGAAAGTGTTTTTCGCCAGTCTCTGCATGGGGTACTTCAGGAGGAAACAAACCATAGAGATAGAACTTAGAACTACTTCATTTGGTCAAGTTTCAAGGAGCTAGCACAAACCGTGTTTGATTTAGAGTTTCAAACACATCTATCTATATAGCAGGAAACAGAGTGAAACCTAAAAATTCAAACTGTTACTGGAAACGAACGCTTGAACCTAGAAGATAGAAAGTTGGGCAGCCAAGTGGGATTAGTGAACTGATCATTACCACCAAGTATCATCAAGATTTGGTGAAAAAATGTTCGCTGAGATTTCAGCAAACTAGTAGTTTTTTGGAAGCTTGGCAACCCCTTTCAAACGAAAGTGTTCTTTGCCAGTCTCTGCATGGGGTACTTCAAGAGGAAACAAACCATAGAGATAGAACTTAGAACTACTTCATTTGGTCAAGTTTCACGGAGCTAGCACAAACCGTCTTTGATTTAGAGTTTCAAACACATCTATCTATATAGCAGAAAACAGAGTGAAACCTAAAAATTCAAAGTGTTTACTGGAAACGAACGCTTGAACCTAGAAGAGTGAAAATTGGGCAGTCAAGTGGGCTTAGTGAACTGATCATTACCACCAAGTATCATCAAGATTTGGTGAAAAAATGGTTGCTGTGATTTCAGCAAACTAGTAGTTTTTTGGAAGCTTGGCAACCCCTTTCAAACGAAAGTGTTCTTTGCCAGTCTCTGCATGGGGTACTTCAAGAGGAAACAAACCATAGAGATAGAACTTAGAACTACTTTATTTTGTCAAGTTTCACGGAGCTAGCACAAACCGTGTTTGATTTAGAGTTTCAAACACATCTATCTATATAGCAGAAAACAGAGTGAAACCTAAAAATTCAAACTGTTACTGGAAACGAACGCTTGAACCTAGAAGAGTGAAAGTTGGGCAGCCAAGTGGGATTAGTGAACTGATCATTACCACCAAGTATCATCAAGATTTGGTGAAAAAATGTTTGCTGAGATTTCAGCAAACTAGTAGTTTTTTGGAAGCTTGGCAACCCCTTTCAAACGAAAGTGTTGTTCGCCAGTCTCTGCATGGGGTACTTCAGGAGGAAACAAACCATAGAGATAGAACTTAGAACTACTTCATTTGGTCAAGTTTCAAGGAGCTAGCACAAACCGTGTTTGATTTAGAGTTTCAAACACATCTATCTATATAGCAGAAAACAGAGTGAAACCTAAAAATTCAAAGTGTTACTGGAAACGAACGCTTGAACCTAGAAGAGTGAAAATTGGGCAGCCAAGTGGGCTTAGTGAACTGATCATTACCACCAAGTATCATCAAGATTTGGTGAAAAAATGGTTGCTGAGATTTCAGCAAACTAGTAGTTTTTTGGAAGCTTGGCAACCCCTTTCAAACGAAAGTGTTCTTTGCCAGTCTCTGCATGGGGTACTTCAAGAGGAAACAAACCATAGAGATAGAACTTAGAACTACTTCATTTTGTCAAGTTTCACGGAGCTAGCACAAACCGTGTTTGATTTAGAGTTTCAAACACATCTATCTATATAGCAGAAAACAGAGTGAAACCTAAAAATTCAAACTGTTACTGGAAACGAACGCTTGAACCTAGAAGAGTGAAAGTTGGGCAGCCAAGTGGGATTAGTGAACTGATCATTACCACCAAGTATCATCAAGATTTGGTGAAAAAATGTTTGCTGAGATTTCAGCAAACTAGTAGTTTTTTGGAAGCTCGGCAACCCCTTTCAAACGAAAGTGTTCTTCGCCAGTCTCTGCATGGGGTACTTCAAGAGGAAACAAACCATAGAGATAGAACTTAGAACTACTTCATTTTGTCAAGTTTCAAGGAGCTAGCACAAACCATGTTTGATTTAGAGTTTCAAACACATCTATCTATATAGCAGAAAACAGAGTGAAACCTAAAAATTCAAACTGTTACTGGAAACGAACGCTTGAACCTAGAAGATTGAAAGTTGGGCAGCCAAGTGGGATTAGTGAACTGATCATTACCACCAAGTATCATCAAGATTTGGTGAAAAAATGTTTGCTGAGATTTCAGCAAACTAGTAGTTTTTTGGAAGCTTGGCAACCCCTTTAAAACGAAAGTGTTTTTCGCCAGTCTCTGCATGGGGTACTTCAGGAGGAAACAAACCATAGAGATAGAACTTAGAACTACTTCATTTGGTCAAGTTTCAAGGAGCTAGCACAAACCGTGTTTGATTTAGAGTTTCAAACACATCTATCTATATAGCAGGAAACAGAGTGAAACCTAAAAATTCAAACTGTTACTGGAAACGAACGCTTGAACCTAGAAGATAGAAAGTTGGGCAGCCAAGTGGGATTAGTGAACTGATCATTAACACCAAGTATCATCAAGATTTGGTGAAAAAATGTTTGCTGAGATTTCAGCAAACTAGTAGTTTTTTGGAAGCTTGGCAACCCCTTTCAAACGAAAGTGTTCTTTGCCAGTCTCTGCATGGGGTACTTCAAGAGGAAACAAACCATAGAGATAGAACTTAGAACTACTTCATTTGGTCAAGTTTCACGGAGCTAGCACAAACCGTCTTTGATTTAGAGTTTCAAACACATCTATCTATATAGCAGAAAACAGAGTGAAACCTAAAAATTCAAAGTGTTTACTGGAAACGAACGCTTGAACCTAGAAGAGTGAAAGTTGGGCAGCCAAGTGGGATTAGTGAACTGATCATTACCACCAAGTATCATCAAGATTTGGTGAAAAAATGTTTGCTGAGATTTCAGCAAACTAGTAGTTTTTTGGAAGCTTGGCAACCCCTTTAAAACGAAAGTGTTGTTCGCCAGTCTCTGCATGGGGTACTTCAGGAGGAAACAAACCATAGAGATAGAACTTAGAACTACTTCATTTGGTCAAGTTTCAAGGAGCTAGCACAAACCATGTTTGATTTAGAGTTTTAAACACATCTATCTATATAGCAGAAAACAGAGTGAAACCTAAAAATTCAAACTGTTACTGGAAACGAACGCTTGAACCTAGAAGATTGAAAGTTGGGCAGCCAAGTGGGATTAGTGAACTGATCATTACCACCAAGTATCATCAAGATTTGGTGAAAAAATGTTTGCTGAGATTTCAGCAAACTAGTAGTTTTTTGGAAGCTTGGCAACCCCTTTAAAACGAAAGTGTTTTTCGCCAGTCTCTGCATGGGGTACTTCAGGAGGAAACAAACCATAGAGATAGAACTTAGAACTACTTCATTTGGTCAAGTTTCAAGGAGCTCGCACAAACCGTGTTTGATTTAGAGTTTCAAACACATCTATCTATATAGCAGAAAACAGAGTGAAACCTAAAAATTCAAAGTGTTACTGGAAACGAACGCTTGAACCTAGAAGAGTGAAAGTTGGGCAGCCAAGTGGGCTTAGTGAACTGATCATTACCACCAAGTATCATCAAGATTTGGTGAAAAAATGGTTGCTGAGATTTCGGCAAACTAGTAGTTTTTTGGAAGCTTGGCAACCACTTTCAAAGGAAAGTGTTCTTTGCCACTCTCTGAATGGGGTACTTCAAGAGGAAACAAACCATAGAGATATAACTTAGAACTACTTCATTTTGTCAAGTTTTACGGAGCTAGCACAAACCGTGTTTGATTTAGAGTTTCAAACACATCTATCTATATAGCAGAAAACAGAGTGAAACCTAAAAATTCAAACTGTTACTGGAAACGAACGCTTGAACCTAGAAGAGTGAAAATTGGGCAGCCAAGTGGGCTTAGTGAACTGATCATTACCACCAAGTATCATCAAGATTTGGTGAAAAAATGGTTGCTGAGATTTCAGCAAACTAGTAGTTTTTTGGAAGCTTGGCAACCCCTTTTAAACGAATGTGTTCTTTGCCAGTCTCTGCATGGGGTACTTCAAGAGGAAACAAACCATAGAGATAGAACTTAGAACTACTTCATTTGGTCAAGTTTCAAGGAGCTAGCACAAACCGTGTTTGATTTAGAGTTTCAAACACATCTATCTATATAGCAGAAAACAGAGTGAAACCTAAAAATTCAAAGTGTTACTGGAAACGAACGCTTGAACCTAGAAGAGTGAAAGTTGGGCAGCCAAGTGGGCTTAGTGAACTGATCATTACCACCAAGTATCATCAAGATTTGGTGAAAAAATGGTTGCTGAGATTTCAGCAAACTAGTAGTTTTTTGGAAGCTTGGCAACCACTTTCAAAGGAAAGTGTTCTTTGCCACTCTCTGAATGGGGTACTTCAAGAGGAAACAAACCATAGAGATATAACTTAGAACTACTTCATTTTGTCAAGTTTTACGGAGCTAGCACAAACCGTGTTTGATTTAGAGTTTCAAACACATCTATCTATATAGCAGAAAACAGAGTGAAACCTAAAAATTCAAACTGTTACTGGAAACGAACGCTTGAACCTAGAAGAGTGAAAATTGGGCAGCCAAGTGGGCTTAGTGAACTGATCATTACCACCAAGTATCATCAAGATTTGGTGAAAAAATGGTTGCTGAGATTTCAGCAAACTAGTAGTTTTTTGGAAGCTTGGCAACCCCTTTTAAACGAATGTGTTCTTTGCCAGTCTCTGCATGGGGTACTTCAAGAGGAAACAAACCATAGAGATAGAACTTAGAACTACTTCATTTTGTCAAGTTTCACGGAGCTAGCACAAACCGTGTTTGATTTAGAGTTTCAAACACATCTATCTATATAGCAGAAAACAGAGTGAAACCTAAAAATTCAAACTGTTACTGGAAACGAACGCTTGAACCTAGAAGATTGAAAGTTGGGCAGCCAAGTGGGATTAGTGAACTGGTCATTACCACCAAGGATCATCAAGATTTGGTGAAAAAATGTTTGCTGAGATTTCAGCAAACTAGTAGTTTTTTGGAAGCTTGGCAACCCCTTTAAAACGAAAGTGTTTCTCGCCAGTCTCTGCATGGGGTACTTCAGGAGGAAACAAACCATAGAGATAGAACTTAGAACTACTTCATTTGGTCAAGTTTCAAGGAGCTAGCAAAAACCGTGTTTGATTTAGAGTTTCAAACACATCTATCTATATAGCAGGACACAGAGTGAAACCTAAAAATTCAAACTGTTACTGGAAATGAACGCTTGAACCTAGAAGATTGAAAGTTGGGCAGCCAAGTGGGATTAGTGAACTGATCATTACCACCAAGTATCATCAAGATTTGGTGAAAAAATGTTTGCTGAGATTTCAGCAAACTAGTAGTTTTTTGGAAGCTTGGCAACCCCTTTCAAACGAAAGTGTTCTTTGCCAGTCTCTGCATAGGGTACTTCAAGAGGAAACAAACCATAGAGATAGAACTTAGAAGTACTTCATTTGGTCAAGTTTCACGGAGCTAGCACAAACCGTCTTTGATTTAGAGTTTCAAACACATCTATCTATATAGCAGAAAACAGAGTGAAACCTAAAAATTCAAAGTGTTTACTGGAAACGAACGCTTGAACCTAGAAGAGTGAAAATTGGGCAGCCAAGTGGGCTTAGTGAACTGATCATTACCACCAAGTATCATCAAGATTTGGTGAAAAAATGGTTGCTGAGATTTCAGCAAACTAGTAGTTTTTTGGAAGCTTGGCAACCCCTTTCAAACGAAAGTGTTCTTTGCCAGTCTCTGCATGGGGTACTTCAAGAGGAAACAAACCATAGAGATAGAACTTAGAACTACTTCATTTTGTCAAGTTTCACGGAGCTAGCACAAACCGTGTTTGATTTAGAGTTTCAAACACATCTATCTATATAGCAGAAAACAGAGTGAAACCTAAAAATTCAAACTGTTACTGGAAACGAACGCTTGAACCTAGAAGAGTGAAAATTGGGCAGCCAAGTGGGCTTAGTGAACTGATCATTACCACCAAGTATCATCAAGATTTGGTGAAAAAATGGTTGCTGAGATTTCAGCAAACTAGTAGTTTTTTGGAAGCTTGGCAACCCCTTTTAAACGAATGTGTTCTTTGCCAGTCTCTGCATGGGGTACTTCAAGAGGAAACAAACCATAGAGATAGAACTTAGAACTACTTCATTTGGTCAAGTTTCACGGAGCTAGCACAAACCGTCTTTGATTTAGAGTTTCAAACACATCTATCTATATAGCAGAAAACAGAGTGAAACCTAAAAATTCAAAGTGTTTACTGGAAACGAACGCTTGAACCTAGAAGAGTGAAAGTTGGGCAGCCAAGTGGGCTTAGTGAACTGATCATTACCACCAAGTATCATCAAGATTTGGTGAAAAAATGTTTGCTGAGATTTCAGCAAACTAGTAGTTTTTTGGAAGCTTGGCAACCCCTTTCAAACGAAAGTGTTCTTTGCCAGTCTCTGCATGGGGTACTTCAAGAGGAAACAAACCATAGAGATAGAACTTAGAACTACTTCATTTTGTCAAGTTTCACGGAGCTAGCACAAACCGTGTTTGATTTAGAGTTTCAAACACATCTATCTATATAGCAGAAAACAGAGTGAAACCTAAAAATTCAAACTGTTACTGGAAACGAACGCTTGAACCTAGAAGAGTGAAAGTTGGGCAGCCAAGTGGGATTAGTGAACTGATCATTACCACCAAGTATCATCAAGATTTGGTGAAAAAATGGTTGCTGAGATTTCAGCAAACTAGTAGTTTTTTGGAAGCTTGGCAACCCCTTTAAAACGAAAGTGTTTTTCGCCAGTCTCTGCATGGGGTACTTCAGGAGGAAACAAACCATAGAGATAGAACTTAGAACTACTTCATTTGGTCAAGTTTCAAGGAGCTAGCACAAACCGTGTTTGATTTAGAGTTTCAAACACATCTATCTATATAGCAGAAAACAGAGTGAAACCTAAAAATTCAAAGTGTTACTGGAAACGAACGCTTGAACCTAGAAGAGTGAAAATTGGGCAGCCAAGTGGGCTTAGTGAACTGATCATTACCACCAAGTATCATCAAGATTTGGTGAAAAAATGGTTGCTGAGATTTCAGCAAACTAGTAGTTTTTTGGAAGCTTGGCAACCCCTTTCAAACGAAAGTGTTCTTTGCCAGTCTCTGCATGGGGTACTTCAAGAGGAAACAAACCATAGAGATAGAACTTAGAACTACTTCATTTTGTCAAGTTTCACGGAGCTAGCACAAACCGTGTTTGATTTAGAGTTTCAAACACATCTATCTATATAGCAGAAAACAGAGTGAAACCTAAAAATTCAAACTGTTACTGGAAACGAACGCTTGAACCTAGAAGAGTGAAAGTTGGGCAGCCAAGTGGGATTAGTGAACTGATCATTACCACCAAGTATCATCAAGATTTGGTGAAAAAATGTTTGCTGAGATTTCAGCAAACTAGTAGTTTTTTGGAAGCTTGGCAACCCCTTTCAAACGAAAGTGTTCTTTGCCAGTCTCTGCATAGGGTACTTCAAGAGGAAACAAACCATAGAGATAGAACTTAGAACTACTTCATTTGGTCAAGTTTCACGGAGCTAGCACAAACCGTGTTTGATTTAGAGTTTCAAACACATCTATCTATATAGCAGAAAACAGAGTGAAACCTAAAAATTCAAAGTGTTTACTGGAAACGAACGCTTGAACCTAGAAGAGTGAAAATTGGGCAGCCAAGTGGGCTTAGTGAACTGATCATTTCCACCAAGTATCATCAAGATTTGGTGAAAAAATGGTTGCTGAGATTTCAGCAAACTAGTAGTTTTTTGGAAGCTTGGCAACCCCTTTCAAACGAAAGTGTTCTTTGCCAGTCTCTGCATGGGGTACTTCAAGAGGAAACAAACCATAGAGATAGAACTTAGAACTACTTCATTTTGTCAAGTTTCACGGAGCTAGCACAAACCGTGTTTGATTTAGAGTTTCAAACACATCTATCTATATAGCAGAAAACAGAGTGAAACCTAAAAATTCAAACTGTTACTGGAAACGAACGCTTGAACCTAGAAGAGTGAAAGTTGGGCAGCCAAGTGGGATTAGTGAACTGATCATTACCACCAAGTATCATCAAGATTTGGTGAAAAAATGTTTGCTGAGATTTCAGCAAACTAGTAGTTTTTTGGAAGCTCGGCAACCCCTTTCAAACGAAAGTGTTCTTCGCCAGTCTCTGCATGGGGTACTTCAAGAGGAAACAAACCATAGAGATAGAACTTAGAACTACTTCATTTTGTCAAGTTTCAAGGAGCTAGCACAAACCATGTTTGATTTAGGGTTTCAAACACATCTATCTATATAGCAGAAAACAGAGTGAAACCTAAAAATTCAAACTGTTACTGGAAACGAACGCTTGAACCTAGAAGATTGAAAGTTGGGCAGCCAAGTGGGATTAGTGAACTGATCATTACCACCAAGTATCATCAAGATTTGGTGAAAAAATGTTTGCTGAGATTTCAGCAAACTAGTAGTTTTTTGGAAGCTTGGCAACCCCTTTAAAACGAAAGTGTTTTTCGCCAGTCTCTGCATGGGGTACTTCAGGAGGAAACAAACCATAGAGATAGAACTTAGAACTACTTCATTTGGTCAAGTTTCAAGGAGCTAGCACAAACCGTGTTTGATTTAGAGTTTCAAACACATCTATCTATATAGCAGAAAACAGAGTGAAACCTAAAAATTCAAAGTGTTACTGGAAACGAACGCTTGAACCTAGAAGAGTGAAAGTTGGGCAGCCAAGTGGGCTTAGTGAACTGATCATTACCACCAAGTATCATCAAGATTTGGTGAAAAAATGGTTGCTGAGATTTCGGCAAACTAGTAGTTTTTTGGAAGCTTGGCAACCACTTTCAAAGGAAAGTGTTCTTTGCCACTCTCTGAATGGGGTACTTCAAGAGGAAACAAACCATAGAGATATAACTTAGAACTACTTCATTTTGTCAAGTTTTACGGAGCTAGCACAAACCGTGTTTGATTTAGAGTTTCAAACACATCTATCTATATAGCAGAAAACAGAGTGAAACCTAAAAATTCAAACTCTTACTGGAAACGAACGCTTGAACCTAGAAGATTGAAAGTTGGGCAGCCAAGTGGGATAAGTGAACTGATCATTACCACCAAGTATCATCAAGATTTGGTGAAAAAATGTTTGCTGAGATTTCAGCAAACTAGTAGTTTTTTGGAAGCTCGGCAACCCCTTTCAAACGAAAGTGTTCTTAGCCAGTCTCTGCATTGGGTACTTCAAGAGGAAACAAACCATAGAGATAGAACTTAGAACTACTTCATTTGGTCAAGTTTCAAGGAGCTAGCACAAACCGTGTTTGATTTAGAGTTTCAAACACATCTATCTATATAGCAGAAAACAGAGTGAAACCTAAAAATTCAAACTGTTACTGGAAACGAACGCTTGAACCTAGAAGATTGAAAGTTGGGCAGCCAAGTGGGATTAGTGAACTGGTCATTACCACCAAGGATCATCAAGATTTGGTGAAAAAATGTTTGCTGAGATTTCAGCAAACTAGTAGTTTTTTGGAAGCTTGGCAACCCCTTTAAAACGAAAGTGTTTTTCGCCAGTCTCTGCATGGGGTACTTCAGGAGGAAACAAACCATAGAGATAGAACTTAGAACTACTTCATTTGGTCAAGTTTCAAGGAGCTAGCACAAACCGTGTTTGATTTAGAGTTTCAAACACATCTATCTATATCGCAGGAAACAGAGTGAAACCTAAAAATTCAAACTGTTACTGGAAACGAACGCTTGAACCTAGAAGATAGAAAGTTGGGCAGCCAAGTGGGATTAGTGAACTGATCATTACCACCAAGTATCATCAAGATTTGGTGAAAAAATGTTTGCTGAGATTTCAGCAAACTAGTAGTTTTTTGGAAGCTTGGCAATCCCTTTCAAACGAAAGTGTTCTTTGCCAGTCTCTGCATGGGGTACTTCAAGAGGAAACAAACCATAGAGATAGAACTTAGAACTACTTCATTTGGTCAAGTTTCACGGAGCTAGCACAAACCGTCTTTGATTTAGAGTATCAAACACATCTATCTATATAGCAGAAAACAGAGTGAAACCTAAAAATTCAAACTATTACTGGAAACGAACGCTTGAACCTAGAAGAGTGAAAGTTGGGCAGCCAAGTGGGATTAGTGAACTGATCATTACCACCAAGTATCATCAAGATTTGGTGAAAAAATGTTTGCTGAGATTTCAGCAAACTAGTAGTTTTTTGGAAGCTTGGCAACCCCTTTCAAACGAAAGTGTTTTTCGCCAGTCTCTGCATGGGGTACTTCAGGAGGAAACAAACCATAGAGATAGAACTTAGAACTACTTCATTTGGTCAAGTTTCAAGGAGCTAGCACAAACCGTGTTTGATTTAGAGTTTCAAACACATCTATCTATATAGCAGAAAACAGAGTGAAACCTAAAAATTCAAAGTGTTACTGGAAACGAACGCTTGAACCTAGAAGAGTGAAAATTGGGCAGCCAAGTGGGCTTAGTGAACTGATCATTACCACCAAGTATCATCAAGATTTGGTGAAAAAATGGTTGCTGAGATTTCAGCAAACTAGTAGTTTTTTGGAAGCTCGGCAACCCCTTTCAAACGAAAGTGTTCTTCGCCAGTCTCTGCATTGGGTACTTCAAGAGGAAACAAACCATAGAGATAGAACTTAGAACTACTTCATTTTGTCAAGTTTCACGGAGCTAGCACAAACCGTGTTTGATTTAGAGTTTCAAACACATCTATCTATATAGCAGAAAACAGAGTGAAACCTAAAAATTCAAACTGTTACTGGAAACGAACGCTTGAACCTAGAAGAGTGAAAGTTGGGCAGCCATGTGGGATTAGTGAACTGATCATTACCACGAAGTATCATCAAGATTTGGTGAAAAAATGTTTGCTGAGATTTCAGCAAACTAGTAGTTTTTTGGAAGCTCGGCAACCCCTTTCAAACGAAAGTGTTCTTCGCCAGTCTCTGCATGGGGTACTTCAAGAGGAAACAAACCATAGAGATAGAACTTAGAACTACTTCATTTTGTCAAGTTTCAAGGAGCTAGCACAAACCATGTTTGATTTAGAGTTTCAAACACATCTATCTATATAGCAGAAAACAGAGTGAAACCTAAAAATTCAAACTGTTACTGGAAACGAACGCTTGAACCTAGAAGATTGAAAGTTGGGCAGCCAAGTGGGATTAGTGAACTGATCATTACCACCAAGTATCATCAAGATTTGGTGAAAAAATGTTTGCTGAGATTTCAGCAAACTAGTAGTTTTTTGGAAGCTTGGCAACCCCTTTAAAACGAAAGTGTTTTTCGCCAGTCTCTGCATGGGGTACTTCAGGAGGAAACAAACCATAGAGATAGAACTTAGAACTACTTCATTTGGTCAAGTTTCAAGGAGCTAGCACAAACCGTGTTTGATTTAGAGTTTCAAACACATCTATCTATATAGCAGGAAACAGAGTGAAACCTAAAAATTCAAACTGTTACTGGAAACGAACGCTTGAACCTAGAAGATAGAAAGTTGGGCAGCCAAGTGGGATTAGTGAACTGATCATTACCACCAAGTATCATCAAGATTTGGTGAAAAAATGTTCGCTGAGATTTCAGCAAACTAGTAGTTTTTTGGAAGCTTGGCAACCCCTTTCAAACGAAAGTGTTCTTTGCCAGTCTCTGCATGGGGTACTTCAAGAGGAAACAAACCATAGAGATAGAACTTAGAACTACTTCATTTGGTCAAGTTTCACGGAGCTAGCACAAACCGTCTTTGATTTAGAGTTTCAAACACATCTATCTATATAGCAGAAAACAGAGTGAAACCTAAAAATTCAAAGTGTTTACTGGAAACGAACGCTTGAACCTAGAAGAGTGAAAATTGGGCAGTCAAGTGGGCTTAGTGAACTGATCATTACCACCAAGTATCATCAAGATTTGGTGAAAAAATGGTTGCTGTGATTTCAGCAAACTAGTAGTTTTTTGGAAGCTTGGCAACCCCTTTCAAACGAAAGTGTTCTTTGCCAGTCTCTGCATGGGGTACTTCAAGAGGAAACAAACCATAGAGATAGAACTTAGAACTACTTTATTTTGTCAAGTTTCACGGAGCTAGCACAAACCGTGTTTGATTTAGAGTTTCAAACACATCTATCTATATAGCAGAAAACAGAGTGAAACCTAAAAATTCAAACTGTTACTGGAAACGAACGCTTGAACCTAGAAGAGTGAAAGTTGGGCAGCCAAGTGGGATTAGTGAACTGATCATTACCACCAAGTATCATCAAGATTTGGTGAAAAAATGTTTGCTGAGATTTCAGCAAACTAGTAGTTTTTTGGAAGCTTGGCAACCCCTTTCAAACGAAAGTGTTGTTCGCCAGTCTCTGCATGGGGTACTTCAGGAGGAAACAAACCATAGAGATAGAACTTAGAACTACTTCATTTGGTCAAGTTTCAAGGAGCTAGCACAAACCGTGTTTGATTTAGAGTTTCAAACACATCTATCTATATAGCAGAAAACAGAGTGAAACCTAAAAATTCAAAGTGTTACTGGAAACGAACGCTTGAACCTAGAAGAGTGAAAATTGGGCAGCCAAGTGGGCTTAGTGAACTGATCATTACCACCAAGTATCATCAAGATTTGGTGAAAAAATGGTTGCTGAGATTTCAGCAAACTAGTAGTTTTTTGGAAGCTTGGCAACCCCTTTCAAACGAAAGTGTTCTTTGCCAGTCTCTGCATGGGGTACTTCAAGAGGAAACAAACCATAGAGATAGAACTTAGAACTACTTCATTTTGTCAAGTTTCACGGAGCTAGCACAAACCGTGTTTGATTTAGAGTTTCAAACACATCTATCTATATAGCAGAAAACAGAGTGAAACCTAAAAATTCAAACTGTTACTGGAAACGAACGCTTGAACCTAGAAGAGTGAAAGTTGGGCAGCCAAGTGGGATTAGTGAACTGATCATTACCACCAAGTATCATCAAGATTTGGTGAAAAAATGTTTGCTGAGATTTCAGCAAACTAGTAGTTTTTTGGAAGCTCGGCAACCCCTTTCAAACGAAAGTGTTCTTCGCCAGTCTCTGCATGGGGTACTTCAAGAGGAAACAAACCATAGAGATAGAACTTAGAACTACTTCATTTTGTCAAGTTTCAAGGAGCTAGCACAAACCATGTTTGATTTAGAGTTTCAAACACATCTATCTATATAGCAGAAAACAGAGTGAAACCTAAAAATTCAAACTGTTACTGGAAACGAACGCTTGAACCTAGAAGATTGAAAGTTGGGCAGCCAAGTGGGATTAGTGAACTGATCATTACCACCAAGTATCATCAAGATTTGGTGAAAAAATGTTTGCTGAGATTTCAGCAAACTAGTAGTTTTTTGGAAGCTTGGCAACCCCTTTAAAACGAAAGTGTTTTTCGCCAGTCTCTGCATGGGGTACTTCAGGAGGAAACAAACCATAGAGATAGAACTTAGAACTACTTCATTTGGTCAAGTTTCAAGGAGCTAGCACAAACCGTGTTTGATTTAGAGTTTCAAACACATCTATCTATATAGCAGGAAACAGAGTGAAACCTAAAAATTCAAACTGTTACTGGAAACGAACGCTTGAACCTAGAAGATAGAAAGTTGGGCAGCCAAGTGGGATTAGTGAACTGATCATTAACACCAAGTATCATCAAGATTTGGTGAAAAAATGTTTGCTGAGATTTCAGCAAACTAGTAGTTTTTTGGAAGCTTGGCAACCCCTTTCAAACGAAAGTGTTCTTTGCCAGTCTCTGCATGGGGTACTTCAAGAGGAAACAAACCATAGAGATAGAACTTAGAACTACTTCATTTGGTCAAGTTTCACGGAGCTAGCACAAACCGTCTTTGATTTAGAGTTTCAAACACATCTATCTATATAGCAGAAAACAGAGTGAAACCTAAAAATTCAAAGTGTTTACTGGAAACGAACGCTTGAACCTAGAAGAGTGAAAGTTGGGCAGCCAAGTGGGATTAGTGAACTGATCATTACCACCAAGTATCATCAAGATTTGGTGAAAAAATGTTTGCTGAGATTTCAGCAAACTAGTAGTTTTTTGGAAGCTTGGCAACCCCTTTAAAACGAAAGTGTTGTTCGCCAGTCTCTGCATGGGGTACTTCAGGAGGAAACAAACCATAGAGATAGAACTTAGAACTACTTCATTTGGTCAAGTTTCAAGGAGCTAGCACAAACCATGTTTGATTTAGAGTTTTAAACACATCTATCTATATAGCAGAAAACAGAGTGAAACCTAAAAATTCAAACTGTTACTGGAAACGAACGCTTGAACCTAGAAGATTGAAAGTTGGGCAGCCAAGTGGGATTAGTGAACTGATCATTACCACCAAGTATCATCAAGATTTGGTGAAAAAATGTTTGCTGAGATTTCAGCAAACTAGTAGTTTTTTGGAAGCTTGGCAACCCCTTTAAAACGAAAGTGTTTTTCGCCAGTCTCTGCATGGGGTACTTCAGGAGGAAACAAACCATAGAGATAGAACTTAGAACTACTTCATTTGGTCAAGTTTCAAGGAGCTCGCACAAACCGTGTTTGATTTAGAGTTTCAAACACATCTATCTATATAGCAGAAAACAGAGTGAAACCTAAAAATTCAAAGTGTTACTGGAAACGAACGCTTGAACCTAGAAGAGTGAAAGTTGGGCAGCCAAGTGGGCTTAGTGAACTGATCATTACCACCAAGTATCATCAAGATTTGGTGAAAAAATGGTTGCTGAGATTTCGGCAAACTAGTAGTTTTTTGGAAGCTTGGCAACCACTTTCAAAGGAAAGTGTTCTTTGCCACTCTCTGAATGGGGTACTTCAAGAGGAAACAAACCATAGAGATATAACTTAGAACTACTTCATTTTGTCAAGTTTTACGGAGCTAGCACAAACCGTGTTTGATTTAGAGTTTCAAACACATCTATCTATATAGCAGAAAACAGAGTGAAACCTAAAAATTCAAACTGTTACTGGAAACGAACGCTTGAACCTAGAAGAGTGAAAATTGGGCAGCCAAGTGGGCTTAGTGAACTGATCATTACCACCAAGTATCATCAAGATTTGGTGAAAAAATGGTTGCTGAGATTTCAGCAAACTAGTAGTTTTTTGGAAGCTTGGCAACCCCTTTTAAACGAATGTGTTCTTTGCCAGTCTCTGCATGGGGTACTTCAAGAGGAAACAAACCATAGAGATAGAACTTAGAACTACTTCATTTGGTCAAGTTTCAAGGAGCTAGCACAAACCGTGTTTGATTTAGAGTTTCAAACACATCTATCTATATAGCAGAAAACAGAGTGAAACCTAAAAATTCAAAGTGTTACTGGAAACGAACGCTTGAACCTAGAAGAGTGAAAGTTGGGCAGCCAAGTGGGCTTAGTGAACTGATCATTACCACCAAGTATCATCAAGATTTGGTGAAAAAATGGTTGCTGAGATTTCAGCAAACTAGTAGTTTTTTGGAAGCTTGGCAACCACTTTCAAAGGAAAGTGTTCTTTGCCACTCTCTGAATGGGGTACTTCAAGAGGAAACAAACCATAGAGATATAACTTAGAACTACTTCATTTTGTCAAGTTTTACGGAGCTAGCACAAACCGTGTTTGATTTAGAGTTTCAAACACATCTATCTATATAGCAGAAAACAGAGTGAAACCTAAAAATTCAAACTGTTACTGGAAACGAACGCTTGAACCTAGAAGAGTGAAAATTGGGCAGCCAAGTGGGCTTAGTGAACTGATCATTACCACCAAGTATCATCAAGATTTGGTGAAAAAATGGTTGCTGAGATTTCAGCAAACTAGTAGTTTTTTGGAAGCTTGGCAACCCCTTTTAAACGAATGTGTTCTTTGCCAGTCTCTGCATGGGGTACTTCAAGAGGAAACAAACCATAGAGATAGAACTTAGAACTACTTCATTTTGTCAAGTTTCACGGAGCTAGCACAAACCGTGTTTGATTTAGAGTTTCAAACACATCTATCTATATAGCAGAAAACAGAGTGAAACCTAAAAATTCAAACTGTTACTGGAAACGAACGCTTGAACCTAGAAGATTGAAAGTTGGGCAGCCAAGTGGGATTAGTGAACTGGTCATTACCACCAAGGATCATCAAGATTTGGTGAAAAAATGTTTGCTGAGATTTCAGCAAACTAGTAGTTTTTTGGAAGCTTGGCAACCCCTTTAAAACGAAAGTGTTTCTCGCCAGTCTCTGCATGGGGTACTTCAGGAGGAAACAAACCATAGAGATAGAACTTAGAACTACTTCATTTGGTCAAGTTTCAAGGAGCTAGCAAAAACCGTGTTTGATTTAGAGTTTCAAACACATCTATCTATATAGCAGGACACAGAGTGAAACCTAAAAATTCAAACTGTTACTGGAAATGAACGCTTGAACCTAGAAGATTGAAAGTTGGGCAGCCAAGTGGGATTAGTGAACTGATCATTACCACCAAGTATCATCAAGATTTGGTGAAAAAATGTTTGCTGAGATTTCAGCAAACTAGTAGTTTTTTGGAAGCTTGGCAACCCCTTTCAAACGAAAGTGTTCTTTGCCAGTCTCTGCATAGGGTACTTCAAGAGGAAACAAACCATAGAGATAGAACTTAGAAGTACTTCATTTGGTCAAGTTTCACGGAGCTAGCACAAACCGTCTTTGATTTAGAGTTTCAAACACATCTATCTATATAGCAGAAAACAGAGTGAAACCTAAAAATTCAAAGTGTTTACTGGAAACGAACGCTTGAACCTAGAAGAGTGAAAATTGGGCAGCCAAGTGGGCTTAGTGAACTGATCATTACCACCAAGTATCATCAAGATTTGGTGAAAAAATGGTTGCTGAGATTTCAGCAAACTAGTAGTTTTTTGGAAGCTTGGCAACCCCTTTCAAACGAAAGTGTTCTTTGCCAGTCTCTGCATGGGGTACTTCAAGAGGAAACAAACCATAGAGATAGAACTTAGAACTACTTCATTTTGTCAAGTTTCACGGAGCTAGCACAAACCGTGTTTGATTTAGAGTTTCAAACACATCTATCTATATAGCAGAAAACAGAGTGAAACCTAAAAATTCAAACTGTTACTGGAAACGAACGCTTGAACCTAGAAGAGTGAAAATTGGGCAGCCAAGTGGGCTTAGTGAACTGATCATTACCACCAAGTATCATCAAGATTTGGTGAAAAAATGGTTGCTGAGATTTCAGCAAACTAGTAGTTTTTTGGAAGCTTGGCAACCCCTTTTAAACGAATGTGTTCTTTGCCAGTCTCTGCATGGGGTACTTCAAGAGGAAACAAACCATAGAGATAGAACTTAGAACTACTTCATTTGGTCAAGTTTCACGGAGCTAGCACAAACCGTCTTTGATTTAGAGTTTCAAACACATCTATCTATATAGCAGAAAACAGAGTGAAACCTAAAAATTCAAAGTGTTTACTGGAAACGAACGCTTGAACCTAGAAGAGTGAAAGTTGGGCAGCCAAGTGGGCTTAGTGAACTGATCATTACCACCAAGTATCATCAAGATTTGGTGAAAAAATGTTTGCTGAGATTTCAGCAAACTAGTAGTTTTTTGGAAGCTTGGCAACCCCTTTCAAACGAAAGTGTTCTTTGCCAGTCTCTGCATGGGGTACTTCAAGAGGAAACAAACCATAGAGATAGAACTTAGAACTACTTCATTTTGTCAAGTTTCACGGAGCTAGCACAAACCGTGTTTGATTTAGAGTTTCAAACACATCTATCTATATAGCAGAAAACAGAGTGAAACCTAAAAATTCAAACTGTTACTGGAAACGAACGCTTGAACCTAGAAGAGTGAAAGTTGGGCAGCCAAGTGGGATTAGTGAACTGATCATTACCACCAAGTATCATCAAGATTTGGTGAAAAAATGGTTGCTGAGATTTCAGCAAACTAGTAGTTTTTTGGAAGCTTGGCAACCCCTTTAAAACGAAAGTGTTTTTCGCCAGTCTCTGCATGGGGTACTTCAGGAGGAAACAAACCATAGAGATAGAACTTAGAACTACTTCATTTGGTCAAGTTTCAAGGAGCTAGCACAAACCGTGTTTGATTTAGAGTTTCAAACACATCTATCTATATAGCAGAAAACAGAGTGAAACCTAAAAATTCAAAGTGTTACTGGAAACGAACGCTTGAACCTAGAAGAGTGAAAATTGGGCAGCCAAGTGGGCTTAGTGAACTGATCATTACCACCAAGTATCATCAAGATTTGGTGAAAAAATGGTTGCTGAGATTTCAGCAAACTAGTAGTTTTTTGGAAGCTTGGCAACCCCTTTCAAACGAAAGTGTTCTTTGCCAGTCTCTGCATGGGGTACTTCAAGAGGAAACAAACCATAGAGATAGAACTTAGAACTACTTCATTTTGTCAAGTTTCACGGAGCTAGCACAAACCGTGTTTGATTTAGAGTTTCAAACACATCTATCTATATAGCAGAAAACAGAGTGAAACCTAAAAATTCAAACTGTTACTGGAAACGAACGCTTGAACCTAGAAGAGTGAAAGTTGGGCAGCCAAGTGGGATTAGTGAACTGATCATTACCACCAAGTATCATCAAGATTTGGTGAAAAAATGTTTGCTGAGATTTCAGCAAACTAGTAGTTTTTTGGAAGCTTGGCAACCCCTTTCAAACGAAAGTGTTCTTTGCCAGTCTCTGCATAGGGTACTTCAAGAGGAAACAAACCATAGAGATAGAACTTAGAACTACTTCATTTGGTCAAGTTTCACGGAGCTAGCACAAACCGTGTTTGATTTAGAGTTTCAAACACATCTATCTATATAGCAGAAAACAGAGTGAAACCTAAAAATTCAAAGTGTTTACTGGAAACGAACGCTTGAACCTAGAAGAGTGAAAATTGGGCAGCCAAGTGGGCTTAGTGAACTGATCATTTCCACCAAGTATCATCAAGATTTGGTGAAAAAATGGTTGCTGAGATTTCAGCAAACTAGTAGTTTTTTGGAAGCTTGGCAACCCCTTTCAAACGAAAGTGTTCTTTGCCAGTCTCTGCATGGGGTACTTCAAGAGGAAACAAACCATAGAGATAGAACTTAGAACTACTTCATTTTGTCAAGTTTCACGGAGCTAGCACAAACCGTGTTTGATTTAGAGTTTCAAACACATCTATCTATATAGCAGAAAACAGAGTGAAACCTAAAAATTCAAACTGTTACTGGAAACGAACGCTTGAACCTAGAAGAGTGAAAGTTGGGCAGCCAAGTGGGATTAGTGAACTGATCATTACCACCAAGTATCATCAAGATTTGGTGAAAAAATGTTTGCTGAGATTTCAGCAAACTAGTAGTTTTTTGGAAGCTCGGCAACCCCTTTCAAACGAAAGTGTTCTTCGCCAGTCTCTGCATGGGGTACTTCAAGAGGAAACAAACCATAGAGATAGAACTTAGAACTACTTCATTTTGTCAAGTTTCAAGGAGCTAGCACAAACCATGTTTGATTTAGGGTTTCAAACACATCTATCTATATAGCAGAAAACAGAGTGAAACCTAAAAATTCAAACTGTTACTGGAAACGAACGCTTGAACCTAGAAGATTGAAAGTTGGGCAGCCAAGTGGGATTAGTGAACTGATCATTACCACCAAGTATCATCAAGATTTGGTGAAAAAATGTTTGCTGAGATTTCAGCAAACTAGTAGTTTTTTGGAAGCTTGGCAACCCCTTTAAAACGAAAGTGTTTTTCGCCAGTCTCTGCATGGGGTACTTCAGGAGGAAACAAACCATAGAGATAGAACTTAGAACTACTTCATTTGGTCAAGTTTCAAGGAGCTAGCACAAACCGTGTTTGATTTAGAGTTTCAAACACATCTATCTATATAGCAGAAAACAGAGTGAAACCTAAAAATTCAAAGTGTTACTGGAAACGAACGCTTGAACCTAGAAGAGTGAAAGTTGGGCAGCCAAGTGGGCTTAGTGAACTGATCATTACCACCAAGTATCATCAAGATTTGGTGAAAAAATGGTTGCTGAGATTTCGGCAAACTAGTAGTTTTTTGGAAGCTTGGCAACCACTTTCAAAGGAAAGTGTTCTTTGCCACTCTCTGAATGGGGTACTTCAAGAGGAAACAAACCATAGAGATATAACTTAGAACTACTTCATTTTGTCAAGTTTTACGGAGCTAGCACAAACCGTGTTTGATTTAGAGTTTCAAACACATCTATCTATATAGCAGAAAACAGAGTGAAACCTAAAAATTCAAACTCTTACTGGAAACGAACGCTTGAACCTAGAAGATTGAAAGTTGGGCAGCCAAGTGGGATAAGTGAACTGATCATTACCACCAAGTATCATCAAGATTTGGTGAAAAAATGTTTGCTGAGATTTCAGCAAACTAGTAGTTTTTTGGAAGCTCGGCAACCCCTTTCAAACGAAAGTGTTCTTAGCCAGTCTCTGCATTGGGTACTTCAAGAGGAAACAAACCATAGAGATAGAACTTAGAACTACTTCATTTGGTCAAGTTTCAAGGAGCTAGCACAAACCGTGTTTGATTTAGAGTTTCAAACACATCTATCTATATAGCAGAAAACAGAGTGAAACCTAAAAATTCAAACTGTTACTGGAAACGAACGCTTGAACCTAGAAGATTGAAAGTTGGGCAGCCAAGTGGGATTAGTGAACTGGTCATTACCACCAAGGATCATCAAGATTTGGTGAAAAAATGTTTGCTGAGATTTCAGCAAACTAGTAGTTTTTTGGAAGCTTGGCAACCCCTTTAAAACGAAAGTGTTTTTCGCCAGTCTCTGCATGGGGTACTTCAGGAGGAAACAAACCATAGAGATAGAACTTAGAACTACTTCATTTGGTCAAGTTTCAAGGAGCTAGCAAAAACCGTGTTTGATTTAGAGTTTCAAACACATCTATCTATATAGCAGGAAACAGAGTGAAACCTAAAAATTCAAACTGTTACTGGAAACGAACGCTTGAACCTAGAAGATTGAAAGTTGGGCAGCCAAGTGGGATTAGTGAACTGATCATTACCACCAAGTATCATCAAGATTTGGTGAAAAAATGTTTGCTGAGATTTCAGCAAACTAGTAGTTTTTTGGAAGCTTGGCAACCCCTTTCAAACGAAAGTGTTCTTTGCCAGTCTCTGCATAGGGTACTTCAAGAGGAAACAAACCATAGAGATAGAACTTAGAACTACTTCATTTGGTCAAGTTTCACGGAGCTAGCACAAACCGTCTTTGATTTAGAGTTTCAAACACATCTATCTATATAGCAGAAAACAGAGTGAAACCTAAAAATTGAAAGTGTTTACTGGAAACGAACGCTTGAACCTAGAAGAGTGAAAATTGGGCAGCCAAGTGGGCTTAGTGAACTGATCATTACCACCAAGTATCATCAAGATTTGGTGAAAAAATGGTTGCTGAGATTTCAGCAAACTAGTAGTTTTTTGGAAGCTTGGCAACCCCTTTCAAACGAAAGTGTTCTTTGCCAGTCTCTGCATGGGGTACTTCAAGAGGAAACAAACCATAGAGATAGAACTTAGAACTACTTCATTTTGTCAAGTTTCACGGAGCTAGCACAAACCGTGTTTGATTTAGAGTTTCAAACACATCTATCTATATAGCAGAAAACAGAGTGAAACCTAAAAATTCAAACTGTTACTGGAAACGAACGCTTGAACCTAGAAGAGTGAAAGTTGGGCAGCCAAGTGGGATTAGTGAACTGATCATTACCACCAAGTATCATCAAGATTTGGTGAAAAAATGTTTGCTGAGATTTCAGCAAACTAGTAGTTTTTTGGAAGCTCGGCAACCCCTTTAAAACGAAAGTGTTTTTCGCCAGTCTCTGCATGGGGTACTTCAGGAGGAAACAAACCATAGAGATAGAACTTAGAACTACTTCATTTGGTCAAGTTTCAAGGAGCTAGCACAAACCGTGTTTGATTTAGAGTTTCAAACACATCTATCTATATAGCAGAAAACAGAGTGAAACCTAAAAATTCAAACTGTTACTGGAAACGAACGCTTGAACCTAGAAGAGTGAAAGTTGGGCAGCCAAGTGGGATTAGTGAACTGATCATTACCACCAAGTATCATCAAGATTTGGTGAAAAAATGTTTGCTGAGATTTCAGCAAACTAGTAGTTTTTTGGAAGCTCGGCAACCCCTTTCAAACGAAAGTGTTCTTCGCCAGTCTCTGCATGGGGTACTTCAAGAGGAAACAAACCATAGAGATAGAACTTAGAACTACTTCATTTTGTCAAGTTTCAAGGAGCTAGCACAAACCATGTTTGATTTAGAGTTTCAAACACATCTATCTATATAGCAGAAAACAGAGTGAAACCTAAAAATTCAAACTGTTACTGGAAACGAACGCTTGAACCTAGAAGATTGAAAGTTGGGCAGCCAAGTGGGATTAGTGAACTGATCATTACCACCAAGTATCATCAAGATTTGGTGAAAAAATGTTTGCTGAGATTTCAGCAAACTAGTAGTTTTTTGGAAGCTTGGCAACCCCTTTAAAACGAAAGTGTTTTTCGCCAATCTCTTCATGGGGTACTTCAGGAGGAAACAAACCATAGAGATAGAACTTAGAACTACTTCATTTGGTCAAGTTTCAAGGAGCTAGCACAAACCGTGTTGATTTAGAGTTTCAAACACATCTATCTATATAGCAGAAAACAGAGTGAAACCTAAAAATTCAAAGTGTTACTGGAAACGAACGCTTGAACCTAGAAGAGTGAAAGTTGGGCAGCCAAGTGGGCTTAGTGAACTGATCATTACCACCAAGTATCATCAAGATTTGGTGAAAAAATGGTTGCTGAGATTTCGGCAAACTAGTAGTTTTTTGGAAGCTTGGCAACCACTTTCAAAGGAAAGTGTTCTTTGCCACTCTCTGAATGGGGTACTTCAAGAGGAAACAAACCATAGAGATATAACTTAGAACTACTTCATTTTGTCAAGTTTTACGGAGCTAGCACAAACCGTGTTTGATTTAGAGTTTCAAACACATCTATCTATATAGCAGAAAACAGAGTGAAACCTAAAAATTCAAACTCTTACTGGAAACGAACGCTTGAACCTAGAAGATTGAAATTTGGGCAGCCAAGTGGGATAAGTGAACTGATCATTACCACCAAGTATCATCAAGATTTGGTGAAAAAATGTTTGCTGAGATTTCAGCAAACTAGTAGTTTTTTGGAAGCTCGGCAACCCCTTTCAAACGAAAGTGTTCTTCGCCAGTCTCTGCATTGGGTACTTCAAGAGGAAACAAACCATAGAGATAGAACTTAGAACTACTTCATTTGGTCAAGTTTCAAGGAGCTAGCACAAACCGTGTTTGATTTAGAGTTTCAAACACATCTATCTATATAGCAGAAAACAGAGTGAAACCTAAAAATTCAAACTGTTACTGGAAACGAACGCTTGAACCTAGAAGATTGAAAGTTGGGCAGCCAAGTGGGATTAGTGAACTGGTCATTACCACCAAGGATCATCAAGATTTGGTGAAAAAATGTTTGCTGAGATTTCAGCAAACTAGTAGTTTTTTGGAAGCTTGGCAACCCCTTTAAAACGAAAGTGTTTTTCGCCAGTCTCTGCATGGGGTACTTCAGGAGGAAACAAACCATAGAGATAGAACTTAGAACTACTTCATTTGGTCAAGTTTCACGGAGCTAGCACAAACCGTCTTTGATTTAGAGTTTCAAACACATCTATCTATATAGCAGAAAACAGAGTGAAACCTAAAAATTCAAAGTGTTTACTGGAAACGAACGCTTGAACCTAGAAGAGTGAAAATTGGGCAGCCAAGTGGGCTTAGTGAACTGATCATTACCACCAAGTATCATCAAGATTTGGTGAAAAAATGGTTGCTGAGATTTCAACAAACTAGTAGTTTTTTGGAAGCTTGGCAACCCCTTTCAAACGAAAGTGTTCTTTGCCAGTCTCTGCATGGGGTACTTCAAGAGGAAACAAACCATAGAGATAGAACTTAGAACTACTTCATTTTGTCAAGTTTCACGGAGCTAGCACAAACCGTGTTTGATTTAGAGTTTCAAACACATCTATCTATATAGCAGAAAACAGAGTGAAACCTAAAAATTCAAACTGTTACTGGAAACGAACGCTTGAACCTAGAAGATTGAAAGTTGGGCAGCCAAGTGGGATTAGTGAACTGATCATTACCACCAAGTATCATCAAGATTTGGTGAAAAAATGTTTGCTGAGATTTCAGCAAACTAGTAGTTTTTTGGAAGCTTGGCAACCCCTTTAAAACGAAAGTGTTTTTCGCCAGTCTCTGCATGGGGTACTTCAGGAGGAAACAAACCATAGAGATAGAACTTAGAACTACTTCATTTGGTCAAGTTTCAAGGAGCTAGCACAAACCGTGTTTGATTTAGAGTTTCAAACACATCTATCTATATAGCAGGAAACAGAGTGAAACCTAAAAATTCAAACTGTTACTGGAAACGAACGCTTGAACCTAGAAGATAGAAAGTTGGGCAGCCAAGTGGGATTAGTGAACTGATCATTACCACCAAGTATCATCAAGATTTGGTGAAAAAATGTTTGCTGAGATTTCAGCAAACTAGTAGTTTTTTGGAAGCTTGGCAACCCCTTTCAAACGAAAGTGTTCTTTGCCAGTCTCTGCATGGGGTACTTCAAGAGGAAACAAACCATAGAGATAGAACTTAGAACTACTTCATTTTGTCAAGTTTCAAGGAGCTAGCACAAACCATGTTTGATTTAGGGTTTCAAACACATCTATCTATATAGCAGAAAACAGAGTGAAACCTAAAAATTCAAACTGTTACTGGAAACGAACGCTTGAACCTAGAAGATTGAAAGTTGGGCAGCCAAGTGGGATTAGTGAACTGATCATTACCACCAAGTATCATCAAGATTTGGTGAAAAAATGTTTGCTGAGATTTCAGCAAACTAGTAGTTTTTTGGAAGCTTGGCAACCCCTTTAAAACGAAAGTGTTTTTCGCCAGTCTCTGCATGGGGTACTTCAGGAGGAAACAAACCATAGAGATAGAACTTAGAACTACTTCATTTGGTCAAGTTTCAAGGAGCTAGCACAAACCGTGTTTGATTTAGAGTTTCAAACACATCTATCTATATAGCAGAAAACAGAGTGAAACCTAAAAATTCAAAGTGTTACTGGAAACGAACGCTTGAACCTAGAAGAGTGAAAGTTGGGCAGCCAAGTGGGCTTAGTGAACTGATCATTACCACCAAGTATCATCAAGATTTGGTGAAAAAATGGTTGCTGAGATTTCGGCAAACTAGTAGTTTTTTGGAAGCTTGGCAACCACTTTCAAAGGAAAGTGTTCTTTGCCACTCTCTGAATGGGGTACTTCAAGAGGAAACAAACCATAGAGATATAACTTAGAACTACTTCATTTTGTCAAGTTTTACGGAGCTAGCACAAACCGTGTTTGATTTAGAGTTTCAAACACATCTATCTATATAGCAGAAAACAGAGTGAAACCTAAAAATTCAAACTCTTACTGGAAACGAACGCTTGAACCTAGAAGATTGAAATTTGGGCAGCCAAGTGGGATAAGTGAACTGATCATTACCACCAAGTATCATCAAGATTTGGTGAAAAAATGTTTGCTGAGATTTCAGCAAACTAGTAGTTTTTTGGAAGCTCGGCAACCCCTTTCAAACGAAAGTGTTCTTCGCCAGTCTCTGCATTGGGTACTTCAAGAGGAAACAAACCATAGAGATAGAACTTAGAACTACTTCATTTGGTCAAGTTTCAAGGAGCTAGCACAAACCGTGTTTGATTTAGAGTTTCAAACACATCTATCTATATAGCAGAAAACAGAGTGAAACCTAAAAATTCAAACTGTTACTGGAAACGAACGCTTGAACCTAGAAGATTGAAAGTTGGGCAGCCAAGTGGGATTAGTGAACTGGTCATTACCACCAAGGATCATCAAGATTTGGTGAAAAAATGTTTGCTGAGATTTCAGCAAACTAGTAGTTTTTTGGAAGCTTGGCAACCCCTTTAAAACGAAAGTGTTTTTCGCCAGTCTCTGCATGGGGTACTTCAGGAGGAAACAAACCATAGAGATAGAACTTAGAACTACTTCATTTGGTCAAGTTTCACGGAGCTAGCACAAACCGTCTTTGATTTAGAGTTTCAAACACATCTATCTATATAGCAGAAAACAGAGTGAAACCTAAAAATTCAAAGTGTTTACTGGAAACGAACGCTTGAACCTAGAAGAGTGAAAATTGGGCAGCCAAGTGGGCTTAGTGAACTGATCATTACCACCAAGTATCATCAAGATTTGGTGAAAAAATGGTTGCTGAGATTTCAACAAACTAGTAGTTTTTTGGAAGCTTGGCAACCCCTTTCAAACGAAAGTGTTCTTTGCCAGTCTCTGCATGGGGTACTTCAAGAGGAAACAAACCATAGAGATAGAACTTAGAACTACTTCATTTTGTCAAGTTTCACGGAGCTAGCACAAACCGTGTTTGATTTAGAGTTTCAAACACATCTATCTATATAGCAGAAAACAGAGTGAAACCTAAAAATTCAAACTGTTACTGGAAACGAACGCTTGAACCTAGAAGAGTGAAAGTTGGGCAGCCAAGTGGGATTAGTGAACTGATCATTACCACCAAGTATCATCAAGATTTGGTGAAAAAATGTTTGCTGAGATTTCAGCAAACTAGTAGTTTTTTGGAAGCTTGGCAACCCCTTTAAAACGAAAGTGTTTTTCGCCAGTCTCTGCATGGGGTACTTCAGGAGGAAACAAACCATAGAGATAGAACTTAGAACTACTTCATTTGGTCAAGTTTCAAGGAGCTAGCACAAACCGTGTTTGATTTAGAGTTTCAAACACATCTATCTATATAGCAGAAAACAGAGTGAAACCTAAAAATTCAAAGTGTTACTGGAAACGAACGCTTGAACCTAGAAGAGTGAAAATTGGGCAGCCAAGTGGGCTTAGTGAACTGATCATTACCACCAAGTATCATCAAGATTTGGTGAAAAAATGGTTGCTGAGATTTCAGCAAACTAGTAGTTTTTTGGAAGCTTGGCAACCCCTTTCAAACGAAAGTGTTCTTAGCCAGTCTCTGCATGGGGTACTTCAAGAGGAAACAAACCATAGAGATAGAACTTAGAACTACTTCATTTTGTCAAGTTTCACGGAGCTAGCACAAACCGTGTTTGATTTAGAGTTTCAAACACATCTATCTATATAGCAGAAAACAGAGTGAAACCTAAAAATTCAAACTGTTACTGGAAACGAACGCTTGAACCTAGAAGAGTGAAAGTTGGGCAGCCAAGTGGGATTAGTGAACTGATCATTACCACCAAGTATCATCAAGATTTGGTGAAAAAATGTTTGCTGAGATTTCAGCAAACTAGTAGTTTTTTGGAAGCTCGGCAACCCCTTTCAAACGAAAGTGTTCTTCGCCAGTCTCTGCATGGGGTACTTCAAGAGGAAACAAACCATAGAGATAGAACTTAGAACTACTTCATTTTGTCAAGTTTCAAGGAGCTAGCACAAACCATGTTTGATTTAGAGTTTCAAACACATCTATCTATATAGCAGAAAACAGAGTGAAACCTAAAAATTCAAACTGTTACTGGAAACGAACGCTTGAACCTAGAAGATTGAAAGTTGGGCAGCCAAGTGGGATTAGTGAACTGATCATTACCACCAAGTATCATCAAGATTTGGTGAAAAAATGTTTGCTGAGATTTCAGCAAACTAGTAGTTTTTTGGAAGCTTGGCAACCCCTTTAAAACGAAAGTGTTTTTCGCCAGTCTCTGCATGGGGTACTTCAGGAGGAAACAAACCATAGAGATAGAACTTAGAACTACTTCATTTGGTCAAGTTTCAAGGAGCTAGCACAAACCGTGTTTGATTTAGAGTTTCAAACACATCTATCTATATAGCAGGAAACAGAGTGAAACCTAAAAATTCAAACTGTTACTGGAAACGAACGCTTGAACCTAGAAGATAGAAAGTTGGGCAGCCAAGTGGGATTAGTGAACTGATCATTACCACCAAGTATCATCAAGATTTGGTGAAAAAATGTTTGCTGAGATTTCAGCAAACTAGTAGTTTTTTGGAAGCTTGGCAACCCCTTTCAAACGAAAGTGTTCTTTGCCAGTCTCTGCATGGGGTACTTCAAGAGGAAACAAACCATAGAGATAGAACTTAGAACTACTTCATTTTGTCAAGTTTCAAGGAGCTAGCACAAACCATGTTTGATTTAGGGTTTCAAACACATCTATCTATATAGCAGAAAACAGAGTGAAACCTAAAAATTCAAACTGTTACTGGAAACGAACGCTTGAACCTAGAAGATTGAAAGTTGGGCAGCCAAGTGGGATTAGTGAACTGATCATTACCACCAAGTATCATCAAGATTTGGTGAAAAAATGTTTGCTGAGATTTCAGCAAACTAGTAGTTTTTTGGAAGCTTGGCAACCCCTTTAAAACGAAAGTGTTTTTCGCCAGTCTCTGCATGGGGTACTTCAGGAGGAAACAAACCATAGAGATAGAACTTAGAACTACTTCATTTGGTCAAGTTTCAAGGAGCTAGCACAAACCGTGTTTGATTTAGAGTTTCAAACACATCTATCTATATAGCAGAAAACAGAGTGAAACCTAAAAATTCAAAGTGTTACTGGAAACGAACGCTTGAACCTAGAAGAGTGAAAGTTGGGCAGCCAAGTGGGCTTAGTGAACTGATCATTACCACCAAGTATCATCAAGATTTGGTGAAAAAATGGTTGCTGAGATTTCGGCAAACTAGTAGTTTTTTGGAAGCTTGGCAACCACTTTCAAAGGAAAGTGTTCTTTGCCACTCTCTGAATGGGGTACTTCAAGAGGAAACAAACCATAGAGATATAACTTAGAACTACTTCATTTTGTCAAGTTTTACGGAGCTAGCACAAACCGTGTTTGATTTAGAGTTTCAAACACATCTATCTATATAGCAGAAAACAGAGTGAAACCTAAAAATTCAAACTCTTACTGGAAACGAACGCTTGAACCTAGAAGATTGAAAGTTGGGCAGCCAAGTGGGATAAGTGAACTGATCATTACCACCAAGTATCATCAAGATTTGGTGAAAAAATGTTTGCTGAGATTTCAGCAAACTAGTAGTTTTTTGGAAGCTCGGCAACCCCTTTCAAACGAAAGTGTTCTTAGCCAGTCTCTGCATTGGGTACTTCAAGAGGAAACAAACCATAGAGATAGAACTTAGAACTACTTCATTTGGTCAAGTTTCAAGGAGCTAGCACAAACCGTGTTTGATTTAGAGTTTCAAACACATCTATCTATATAGCAGAAAACAGAGCGAAACCTAAAAATTCAAACTGTTACTGGAAACGAACGCTTGAACCTAGAAGATTGAAAGTTGGGCAGCCAAGTGGGATTAGTGAACTGGTCATTACCACCAAGGATCATCAAGATTTGGTGAAAAAATGTTTGCTGAGATTTCAGCAAACTAGTAGTTTTTTGGAAGCTTGGCAACCCCTTTAAAACGAAAGTGTTTTTCGCCAGTCTCTGCATGGGGTACTTCAGGAGGAAACAAACCATAGAGATAGAACTTAGAACTACTTCATTTGGTCAAGTTTCAAGGAGCTAGCAAAAACCGTGTTTGATTTAGAGTTTCAAACACATCTATCTATATAGCACGAAACAGAGTGAAACCTAAAAATTCAAACTGTTACTGGAAACGAACGCTTGAACCTAGAAGATTGAAAGTTGGGCAGCCAAGTGGGATTAGTGAACTGATCATTACCACCAAGTATCATCAAGATTTGGTGAAAAAATGTTTGCTGAGATTTCAGCAAACTAGTAGTTTTTTGGAAGCTTGGCAACCCCTTTCAAACGAAAGTGTTCTTTGCCAGTCTCTGCATAGGGTACTTCAAGAGGAAACAAACCATAGAGATAGAACTTAGAACTACTTCATTTGGTCAAGTTTCACGGAGCTAGCACAAACCGTCTTTGATTTAGAGTTTCAAACACATCTATCTATATAGCAGAAAACAGAGTGAAACCTAAAAATTGAAAGTGTTTACTGGAAACGAACGCTTGAACCTAGAAGAGTGAAAATTGGGCAGCCAAGTGGGCTTAGTGAACTGATCATTACCACCAAGTATCATCAAGATTTGGTGAAAAAATGGTTGCTGAGATTTCAGCAAACTAGTAGTTTTTTGGAAGCTTGGCAACCCCTTTCAAACGAAAGTGTTCTTTGCCAGTCTCTGCATGGGGTACTTCAAGAGGAAACAAACCATAGAGATAGAACTTAGAACTACTTCATTTTGTCAAGTTTCACGGAGCTAGCACAAACCGTGTTTGATTTAGAGTTTCAAACACATCTATCTATATAGCAGAAAACAGAGTGAAACCTAAAAATTCAAACTGTTACTGGAAACGAACGCTTGAACCTAGAAGAGTGAAAGTTGGGCAGCCAAGTGGGATTAGTGAACTGATCATTACCACCAAGTATCATCAAGATTTGGTGAAAAAATGTTTGCTGAGATTTCAGCAAACTAGTAGTTTTTTGGAAGCTCGGCAACCCCTTTAAAACGAAAGTGTTTTTCGCCAGTCTCTGCATGGGGTACTTCAGGAGGAAACAAACCATAGAGATAGAACTTAGAACTACTTCATTTGGTCAAGTTTCAAGGAGCTAGCACAAACCGTGTTTGATTTAGAGTTTCAAACACATCTATCTATATAGCAGAAAACAGAGTGAAACCTAAAAATTCAAACTGTTACTGGAAACGAACGCTTGAACCTAGAAGAGTGAAAGTTGGGCAGCCAAGTGGGATTAGTGAACTGATCATTACCACCAAGTATCATCAAGATTTGGTGAAAAAATGTTTGCTGAGATTTCAGCAAACTAGTAGTTTTTTGGAAGCTCGGCAACCCCTTTCAAACGAAAGTGTTCTTCGCCAGTCTCTGCATGGGGTACTTCAAGAGGAAACAAACCATAGAGATAGAACTTAGAACTACTTCATTTTGTCAAGTTTCAAGGAGCTAGCACAAACCATGTTTGATTTAGAGTTTCAAACACATCTATCTATATAGCAGAAAACAGAGTGAAACCTAAAAATTCAAACTGTTACTGGAAACG